>NC_133299.1:13776159-14076159 GCF_005239225.2 Populus alba | reverse complement strand
AACTCATAATAATCTTCTCACTCTAAAAGAAAGTTGATGAGGTAATTGATCGAAAAGCCTCCTTTAAGTTACAGAATTATATTTAGGTTAGATGAAGCCAAACAAATCTTGCCTTCAATTGTTTTTTCTCAACCAATAGTTTATAGTGTCCAAATTTGAACTGGCAATAGTACAACCAATAAGTTCATGATATTCAAAACCAAAAAATGATTCACCATGCAACTAACAAAAAAAATGCCATTGCCAATTAAGTCAAGTAAAAGAAACCAGTGCTCTATTTAATTCCGGAAATTTTGAAACTTTAATCCTCAATTCCACTGAACAAGCTAAAGAACATATGACTGTAGAAAAGCTTAAGCTCAGCCAAACCATACACAAAAAGTTCAATAACAGCAGGTGTATCTTAGCTGAATAGCAGGCAAGGAATAAAATGCAGATTATCATTAACAGCTTATGATTCTCTATCAATTAGAGACCACCAAATATTCAACAAGCAAGGTTTTGACACACAAAGTAGCTCTTCCTCCCAACACTCAAAATAAAAGGACTTTAGAAGGATATGATTCAACTGATGGTAATAACCAATGATGATACTCAAAGATATTTCTAAATTTACCAGACATTTCTAAATTTCGATCCATTAAAACTTGAATCTAATGCCAGTGATTGACTCATTCATTCATGATCTGATTTATATGACATTCTAAAGTTGGCCACAGTATTCGCAAATGACCTAGCAATAATGATGAATTTCATCTACCAGTTCAACCAATAAACACATCTCAACAGAAACACATACCTCGAATCCTGTAATATCGCATATTCTCAAAAATGGGTGCATGGAGAATGGTGACTCAATATTAACATTTGTAAGAGGGGGGGGAAACAGCAAAGGCAATTTAACCTCTTATCAAGCCTAACCTAATATCAATATGTTAAGGTTGCTTAACAAGTGAAGATGAAATGAGGTAAAGAACAGAGGAATTGTTTGGAGAGAAGAATTGAGATTGAATTTTCTATGTGTATTTTCTATATCCAACTGATATCTCTCATGTGTGTTTTATAGTAGTAGAAATAATTACTAACTGATTATTCTAACTGACTATAACTGTTGTAACAACCTGCTAACTAACTATTAATAACAACTAACAGAATTAACAGCTAACGAGGGTTGCGTGTTGTAGACATTATCAACTCTGCAGCACCCTTCTTCTTCCCATATGCTATATCCTTCTTAGAGACTAGGTACGTAACAGTACCCCTTCCATGCAAGATTCTTGTCCCAAGAATCGAAAGCTGGATTAGTTCACGTAGCAATATTGAAGTCTTGGAATTGTAACTGGAACTCTGTCAACTCCTCCCATGTAGCATCTTCAGGGAACGAATTTGACCATTGAATTAAGCCCGCCACCACAGCTGCATTACCCTTCTTCATAAGTTTCCTTTCTAGTATTGTAATTGGGTACACTTTTACCCTGCCCTCATCATCTACGATTGGCAGGGCTTGAGAAACGATGGCCACTTCTCCAACTTTTTTTCTTAATAACGAGACATGGAACATAGGGTGCACTGCACTTTCTAGGGGTAACTGAAGGTTATATGCTACTGCACCAATGCGTTCAAGGACTTGGTAGGGACCATAGTACCTGGGATTTAACTTGTAATGCTTCCTATACATGACATTGCCCTGCCTGTAAGGTTGAAGCTTTAGAAAAACCCAATCTCCTATCAGAAATGTCCTCTCTGGTCGTCTTTTGTCTGCCATTCGCCTCATCCGATTTCATGCCCCTTTCAGCAGCCCTTTGATTAATTGATCCATATTGATCCTTCTCTGCGTCCACTCCTCCACCGCAGCTACTTGAGTAGCCTTAGTAAGCACCATCTCTCTGGCTGGAGGCTCATATCCATACAAAGCTTGGAATGGGGACATGTCGATAATGGAATGGAAGCTGCTATTATACCACCATTGTGTTGTGGATATCCATTGGTGCCACTTCTTTGGACAATGCATAGTAATACATCTTAAGTAAGTCTCTAGGCACTAATTTACCCTTTCAGTCTACCCATCCGTTTGAGGATGGTATGCTATACTTAATAACAACTTGACCCCTAAGTGTTTGAACAATTCTTTCCAGAATAAGCTTGTGAAAACCTTATCCCTGTCCGTCAAGATCGTGGCAGGCAAGCTGTGGAACTTGTAGATGTGATCTAAAAAGAATTTAGCAACATCCTAGGCTGTGAATGGATGTGCTAGGGTGATAAAATGCCCATACTTGGTGAAGCGATCAACAATGACCATGATAGTATCCCTGCCTTTGGATTTTGGGAGCCCTTCTATGAAGTCCATAGTAATATCCTGTCAGGGACCATGTGGAGTGGGAAGAGCTTGTAACAACCCAGGGTAAGGCACCCTCTCAGCCTTGGCTTGTTTACAAATGTCACAATGCTGCACCAGTTGATAGACCCATTTCTTCATGGAAATCCAGTAAAAATAAGCCTTGAGTCGCCTATAGGCATTCTGAATCCCTACATGCCCTTCAATATAGGAATCATGGGTAGTTTTGACGAGTTCCTCTCTCAATGACCCTGCAGCTCCTATAACAATTCTTCCTTTATACTTCACCACCCCGTTAGTATAGGTAAAATTTAGAGCTTGTGTAGCATCTATCATTTTACCCTGTATGATGTCCTACAACCTGGCATCATCTTTGTAAGAGTTGTAAATCTGGTCATACCAAGAAGGAACCACTTGCGTTATGGTTGTAAGCCATCCCCTTGTCATGTCTATTCCTTGGTAACTATCTTCACTCTGCATAATCCTTCTTAATAAGGCATCGACAGCTTTGTTCTCCTTTCCTTCTTACACATGATTCGATAGTTCAATCCTAACAGCTTGGTCAACCCCTTCTTCTGAATAGGAGTGTGGATTTTCTGATCAAGTAAGTATGTTAGGCTTTCATGATCAGTTTGTATAATAAACTGATATTGTTCCAAGTAGTGTCGCCACTTGTCCACTACCATCAGTATAGCTAGGTATTCCTTCCCATAGATAGACAATCCCAAATGTCTTACTCCCAAGGCCTTGCTTATGAATGCCAACAGTCGTCCTTCTTGGCTAAGCACTGCCCAATTCCAATGTCACGGGCGTCTGTTTCCAAGACAAATGGTTTGGTAAAGTCAGGCAAGGCTAGGATTGAAGTCTCACATAAAGCTTTCTTCATATTTTGGAAAGCTTCCAATGCCCCCTCATGCCACAAAAAATTATTCTTCTTGAGTAATTTTGTCAAAGGTTTACTAATGACACCAAACTTCCTGATGAACTTTCGATAATAACCAGCCAAGCCAAGGAATCCTCTTAGCTCCTTGATAGTCTTTAGAATTGGCACTCCTATACAGCCTGTGTCTTCTTAAGATCTGTGGCCACCCCTGCAACAGAGATTATATGCCCTAAATACTCTACCTTTGGTTTAGCAAACATGCATTTTGATCTCTTTGCATACAGCTGGTTGGTCTTCAGGATCTCCAAAACTTGCTTCAAGTGTCTGAGGTGTGCTTCAAAAGAATAATTATAAATAAGAATGTCGTCAAAGAACACTAAGACAAATTTCCTCAGGAATGGCTCCAGAATGTCATTCATCAAGGCTTGGAATGTTACAGGAGCATTCGTTAAGCCAAAAGCCATGACTCTAAACTCATAATGCCCTTGGTGACTACGGAAGGTTGTTTTCTCTATATCTCCCTCATGCATTCACACTTGATGATATCCTGACCTTACATACAGTTTAGAGAAGAAACTAGATCCTTGCAACTCATCCAGTAGATCATCGATCAAGGGAATAGGAAATTTATTCTTGATAGTGACTTCATTCAACTGCCTAAAGTCTACACAGAAATGCCAGGTGTTGTCCTTCTTTTTCACCAAAAGTACTGGTGAAGCAAATGGGCTCACACTTGGTTGAATGATGTTGTTGCATAACATCTCCTTAACCATCTTCTCGATCTCCTTTTTTTTTGAAAAAGGAGTTCTTATACAGTCTGTAATTTATAGGTTGAGCTCCTATTTGCAGTGCGATTCTGTGATCATGCCTCCTCCTTGGTGGTAATGCAATAGGTTCTTGGAAAACCTCTGCATAATCTGCTAATAGTTCCCCTACTTTTATATTAGCCAAAACTGCCACTGATGCTATGGTTGCTTCTATCAGAAAAAATTGCCCAATGAGGCCCATGATAGAAGTTTTTAAATTCTTATAGACCTTCTCTACTGCCATTGGCTGGAGGCTGGCTATTTCGATGATGTCCTTGAGCTCCAGCATCATTCCTTCCTTCTTAAAGGTTATTTTCATCTTGATGAAATCGAATAAGATTGGTGACAATTTCCTTAACCAGTCCACCCTTAACACCATGTCACACCTCCCCAACTTCAAAATCCTTAAATCTGCTACAAATTCATAGCTCTACATAAACCATGTAAATCCTGTTGTATAGGAATCACATAGCATTATACTGCCATTAGCAACAATTACTGCTAACACAGGGGAGTTTTCTACAGAAAGTTGTAGTTCTCCTACTACATTAGCATCCATGAAGTTGTGGGTGTTGCCACTATCAATGAGAATGATCAGATCCCTGCCTTGATAGCTTCCTCTAATTCGTATGGTGTTATGAGCATAATCATCTGCTAATGCATTCAAGGAAAAGCCATATTCCTCAATCTTGCTATCAGGTGCCATTTTTGTACTGTTGTTTCCTGTTGCAGCATTCATAATGTAATGTTTTGAATTAAAGGGATAGAAAAAGGCTAGAAGGCCCTTGAAGGCTTAGATGTAGAAATAAATTAAATGAGGGGTATAATAGTAATTGAATAAATAGTTGATAAATATAAATAAAAAAATAAAGAGGGATCTGAAAATTGAAGGAGCAAACCGTGAGAGAGAAGGGAGGAAGAAGAAGAAGAAGAGAAAAGAGGGGAAAATAAGGGAAAAAGGAAGAGATTTGGAGAAAATAAGTTTAAAGGTAAGATTTAGGTTTATAAATGTATAATGTGTTCTTTAAACTTTAAATTTTGGTTTTGATGAGTGTTAGGGTTTTGAGGATTGTGTTTAGGGTTTATTTATGAATTAATTTGAATGTTATATAGTTGATTGTTGTGGGTAATGGATTGTTAAGTTGAATTTGAGAGATTGTAGATAAAAATGATGATTTTATGTTATGATTTTGTTTGAATGGTGAATTTGTGTTAGAAATCAGGAGATAACGGTAGGTAATCTGTGAAAATTCTGGGTTTGAGGTTGAACATGACAAAATTTTGGTTTGGTCCCTCAATTTACAAAAATTACAGTTTAGTCCCCAAACTTTGGAAAATTACAAATTGGTCCCTATAGCATATTCTGAGATTCTGAACAGAATAAAATATGAATTATGGACAGAATTACTGTATAGTTATGACATTTTAACACTTTCAATTTGGTCTTCCAATTTGACAAAAATTACCATTTGACCCTAAAAATTTGGTAAAATTCCAGAATGGTCCCTAGAGCATAATGAGATATTCTAGATAGAATTGAGGATTAATTATGGTCAGAATTTCAGTATAGTCATGGATTTATGACAATTTTAGTTTGGTCCTTCATTTGACAAAAATTACAATTTGACCCTAAAAATTCCAGAATGGTCCTTGGAGCATAATTAGAGGTTCTGGACAGAAATGAGGATGAATTATGGACATAATTCCACTATAGTCATGAATTTATGATATGTTTAGTTTGGTCCTCCAATTAGACGAAAATTACAATGTGGCCCTAAAAATATGATAAATTCCATATTGGTCCCTAGCTGTAATATTAACTTTTTCATATTGATTTGATGAATAAATGAGGGTTATTTAGTGAATTATTATCAAGTCTTATTATTTGTTTTATTATGGATTAGATTTCGGGAAAACCGTTAATTTTTGGGTTTTTAGGAAAATAACTAGTTTAGTCTAAAAACATATAGGGTTATGGAATAGACCCTTAGTTAAGTGTATTCAATAGGTTATATGTTATTTCGAGTCATTCTTGAATATGTCTCCTTTGTATTCAGATAATCCTGATATTCTATCGGCGGGGCGTTTGTAGGATTTCCTTCAGTATTTGCTTTTGAGTGCTATTGCTCTCGAGTTAGGTGAGTGGATAATTTTTTCATATGTATGAGAAATATTATAAATATTTGATTTGTTAATATGAATTGGATCATGCTTCTTGATAATATATATATTGATTATTATTTTTCTTATGATAAAGCATGATCAATTATTGAATCTGAATTCTTGATATAAACCAGTACATATTTTGAATTGACTTCTGAATTGATAGCTCCTCATTTGATTGATGTCATAAGTTGAGCTTTGAGATATGAATATGTTTGTTTGATTATGATTATGAAATTATGGCATGTAAGTCAGAATACCCGTGCTAACAGGGTAGTGTTAGTCTTTATGCACATCGTATTTGAACTCTAGTTGGTCAGGGGAGTCACCAACTTGTGTGGACTGATCATCCCACAGTACGGAGCCTCATGCTCATTGCATTTAATTTTCTAACGAGCTTTACCTTATGATATTCTTATTATGGTCTATTTGAGAAACCTTCCTATAAGAACCTAGAGCCATACTTGTATATATAATTCTCATTATTGTATTACCTCGTGTGTGTGTATTGAACGTTATCTACCCACTAAGTTGTTGAACTCACCCTCTCATTATTTATCTTTTCAGGCTTATAACTTGATAGCAGGTTATTTTTATTGAACCTTCTGAACCTGCTTTTTGGTTGTAATTTGTACCTTCCTTTTATGTCTAGTTAGTGCTCTAAAACTATGAAATTATATTAACTCTTGTATTAAGACAATGAAATTATATTATGAAGTTAGTTTGTTGTTAATGTTGCGTTGAACTCTGATTGAGTTGTTTAAAGGATAAGATTGAATGTAAGTTTGAGTTCGCATATGTATGGAACTTTGGAGGGGAACCATGCCTATGTGTCGGTCATGGATCCGGGAATCGGGTTATGACACATAAATTCTTCCTCTTCCTAGCCTTCAATCATGTGCAGCCCTTTGACAATGCACTCATATCCTGGCATAAATTTGTCCCCACACTTTAAACACTGTCCCAACCTGCGCCTCTGCTCATACATGGTTTCTGAGACCTTTGGTGTCTGCAGATTATTGCTCATATAGTTGGATTGTTGATTACCAAACGATCTTCCCCCTTGACTCCCCATTACTAGCTTGGTAGTGAATTTGTTCTTCCTTGCCAAGATATTGTTTGATTCCTCTTGCCACTTAGCTTGATCAAAGGTTGTCATTAACGTGCCTGACTTCAGTATCTTCAACATTAGCTTGATGTCCTCTTTTAATCCTCTAATAAAGCTGGAAATGTAGTAGGACTTTGGTAGTAGTGGATTTAGTGAATGCATCAATGATTTTAGCTCTTCAAACCTCTCCACATACTCTTCCATACCGCCCTCCTGTGTTAGTTTATTGAATTCCTCCACGATATCATCTCTACTACCAAACCGGTTGCATATGGCCCTTGAGAACTCCTCCCATTCTAGACTAACATCCAGTCTGCACATATATCCTTCAAACCATATTTCTGCCTTCCTTTCCAAATACAAGGACCTATTTCCATCCACTGCTGCAATGGAGTTGCATTGAGTTTGAAAAACTTGTTGCGCCTTCTTAGCCATCCTCTAGGATTGTCTCCTCTAAATGTTGTTAGATTCATCCAAGGAAAACATGCATTAAACATTGCTCTCTGCGGTTCCTGTCCATAATTTGCATCTCCCCTCGCAGGACCTTTTCCCCTAGAAAACATTCCTTCAAGACTGCCCCTTGTTGGAGTTTGTAGTATACCTTAAGAGGTACTTCCCATCTCTTTCCTAGTCACGTGGTGAGTAAGGAATGTTTGGAACTAACTTGATAATGTTTCAATTTGAACACTAATCTGATCAATCTTCCTACTTTGTTCCCCAAGCTGCTCCTGAAATTCTTGTTAAATGCACTGAATTCGTTCCTCTAGTTTCTTGCAGTGTTCTTCCACGCTTTTAACCATGGTGTTAGATCTTGAAGCTCTGATACCAATTGTTAAGGTTGCTTAACAAGTGAAGAAGAAATGAGGTAAAGAACAGAGAAATTGTTTGGAGAGAATACGAGAGAGAAGAATTGAGACTGAATTTTCTGTGTGTATTTTCTATATACAACTGATATCCCTCATGTGTGTTTTATAGTAGCAAAAATAACTATTAACTGATTATTCTAACTGACTATAACTGTTGTAACAACCTATTAACTAACTATTAATAACAACTAATAGAATTAACAACTAACAAGGGTTGCATGCTACAGACGTTATCAACTCTGCAGCCCCCTTAGTTATTCTTCCCATATGTTATATCTTTTTTAGAGACCAGGTACGTAACACAATATAAAAAGCAAAAACCTTAAAAAAGAAAAATAAAAAAAACAACCATGTGCAGAAACATGTTAAAAAATCCAACTTAAACCATGCAATTAATTTGTTGAACAACGGGCAGAACACAAGAATCCTCTATAAAACCCTCCAGTGCTACTATTTTACTAAATAATCACCATCACATTTTCCGTTCAGATTTCACCATTTGTGGGCCCAAACCCACAAATACTGAAGTAATGGAATGCTAATGCAATAATGGTTTCCCTTTCTTCATCCACAAATATCACCAAAGGATAGCTTTTTCAACTATAAATCAAACAAATCACAACCAGACTTCAAATTAAAGTAAAAAAAAAAGAGAGAGGGAGAGAGAAGCTAGGAAATGGCGGGGGTTGTTCTTAAATGAGGAGCTTACAGTTGGGTTCATCATATATCTGTATCCTCTTGAAACTGAAGTGTGTTGGCAACACCAGCTCTGCATTTATCAACTCTGCTTCCATCTTCTTCCTCTTTTATATCTAAGAAGCAAAAATACCACTCAATTCAATGATTTATCCCTTATAGATCAAATTTAAAAGAATAGAAACTAGATAAAAAAAGAGTAAAAATTTAAAGAAAAGAAACATAATCTAAGATTATAAATGTAAAAAATTGAAAAAGAATATAAAAACAATTAAAAAAAACAGGAATTTCATCCGAAACCAAACAAAAAAAAAGGGCAAACGAACCTCTCATTTCAGAATTTCCTGATGCTCGAACTAGGCACAACAGTAAAACGGACAATAATTAATCTCCGTTTTATATTTTCATGGAAAATCTCAATTTAGTCACCAACTATGAATTGATCTTCGATTTAGATCCCAAACTACTAATCATTTCAATTAGGTCCCTGATGCATCAGGAAAGTGTCAAATTTTTTCTTGAACCACTGTTATTCTATTACACAACGAATTAGATTTCCAAGCCAGATTTTTTGAATTCCGCCTTCTCTTAGTTTTATTAATTTTAATTACCTGAGTTTTCGCTTAAAAATATTTAATATATAGTGATAGGGATACAAAATTAAGCCCAAATAATAGGAGTAAAAGAAAGCCCAACCAGGCAGCAAAGAAAGAATAAAAAAGAGGGCCCGACAGGGCAGCAAAGAAGAATAGAAAAGAAGAAGATAGATTACCCAATCGGGTAGAAAAAGAAAAAAAGAAATGAAGGAAAAGAAAAGGCCCAACCGGAGAGGAGAAGGGCATTGTCAAGGAGTATAACCTGGGCTCACAACCAAGCCCACAAAACCTCAAAATTGAAAAGTAAGCCCAATCAAGGAAGAGAGCCCAATAAAGCCTATGAACCCATCGAACCTGTTTGTTTTTCCTCCACTATGACAACTCCTTGATTGGACTTTCTTTTACTCCTATTTTGTTTATTTAAAAAATAGATATGACATGCTAAGCGCTTAAACATCTAACTGCATGATTAAATTAGTTGTATGATGTTATTTAATGTTATTGTGAAATTGTTTGATAGTATTTGTTTTAAAATAATTTATTTAAAGAATTATAGAGAATTATTGACTGTTTTGATGCACAATGATGAAAATTCTCTCGATAATTGATCATTGATCATGTGAGAATTACAAGGAATTATTAACTATTTTTTTTTTATTTATTTACATGGGTGTCCGGGCTAGCTTGCGCGCACCACGACTAATCTCATTGCTCACTGAACATCCTGCAAACCCAGTGAACATGTAAGTCACCGCGGGGGTGACAGGCGTACACGCTGAGACTTGAACCTAGGATGCAGAGGCAAAGGAAACCCTTTGCCATCGCTGGGCTACAAGCCTCGGTGTAGAATTATTAACTATTTTGATTCACTCCGAAATGGAGTCATTGACATAATATGTCATTGGCGAACTTGTCGATGAGACAAATATTTTGCTGATAGATTTGTTTTTGTTAAAAATCTATTAATAATATTTACAAATAAATTTGACAACATATATTAGTCAACTCCTTTCTTAAGGATCAATGAAAATAAGTTATCACTATACCCTTTGGTATAAAAATCACTGATGAAATTATCAATATATATGACATCAACAACAAGATATGTTATGACAATATGTTTTTATTGGTAAATTCATCAGTGATTTTTTATACAATAGAATTAGTGTGTTTACACAAATGGGATATTTTGTTGGTGTTTTGTTATTTTTTTTTATTATGTCAGGTTTGGTAGGTTAACTTAGTTCACTCAAGTAATTTTTTATAATTATTTTTTTTTATTTTTTTCAATTTAATCCTTCAATATTGGGTTGATTAAGAATTAGGTTTTATAATTTTTTTTAATCGTTTTATTTCTTTGAGATTATCACAATCTTATAACCTGGATCGTGGGTTAGGCTGGTTAATTCAAGTTTTTTTATCCTTTTTTTTATTTGAATTATTTTCAATTTCATTCTTAAATATCGAGTTTATTGAGAATTAGATTTCATAACTCATTTCAAATTGTGTTCTATAAGATTATTCCAGTCTCATAACCTGAGTCACAAGTTTGGTTTATTGACTTGGGTGTTTTTTTTGTGTTGTTTTTTAATAGATTTTTTTTAAAAAAATTCATTCTTCTGGGTTGATTGAAAATTGAGTTTCATAATTTATTTTGATTTTCTTTATACAGAGTTATCTTGGTCTCATGACCAAGTTTGACATGTTAATCCGGATTGACTCAACTCTTTTTTTTTTGTTTAATTTTGTTTTTAATTTTATCCTTCAATATCAAGTTGATTAAGAACTGGGTTAAAAAAAAAACTATATGCTTTCTATAGGGTTATCTGAGTCTCATGACCTAGGTAATAGGTTTGACAGGTTAATTCGAGTCAATCTAATATCTTGTTGTTTTAATATTTTAAAAAAATATTGTTTTTATTTTTTAATTAAACAACAGTTTTATTGGTTGTTCGGGTTTTTTTTTTTTGACATACCAAGTCAATCAGGTCACATCAAGTCAATCCCTATATAATTTAATTTTTTTATGCTAAAAACACATCAAACAACATATAAATATTTTTTTACATAAAAAAAAAAAAAAAAAAGTTGATCCGGCTGACAATGTAGCGATCTAGTATGTAATTACTAATCATAAATAAAACTAATTAAAAATAAAATAAAAGAAGGCATAAAACTAGTGAATGCTCAACCAGTTGGGTTTGGATCTCCCCTTCATTTGGGTTCGAACCATGTGTGTGTATTAAAAAAAGAAAGGATGGCTTTCTATGGAAGCTAGATTGGCAGACAATTAACACAAAGACAATTTTTAAAAAAATAAGATCCTCAAGATGCTCATGAAATTAAACCCTATATATATATATATAAAGGAAAATCTGCGGGTTTTTCTTAGATTTTGTTACAAAGAATATTATTCTTTCTATTTATCTCTCGAGAATTTTATTTTTTATCACCCATTTGAGGTTGCCTCGTCTGAAAAACTTTCTCAAAATTAAATAGATATTCTTATAGCATGCTTTAATATCGCATCGAATTATTTTTAACTCCTAAGCTTCTCTACCACTTCCATAAAGAATTATTAAAGCCATAAAAAAAGAAATTTGTTTCTTCAGTTTAATTTGGCAATGAATGCAACATTACTATGAAAATCCCTTCATCATATTATTTTTAGATCAATTGATTAATGATAATATTTTACATTTATCCCATTCAATACAGTGTTATTATGGAAATCCCCAAGGAAATTAGTTGATGGAAATTGAACTTTTTTTTTTTTTTAATTCTTCACAAAAGAAACTCTATAACTATCCATTATTCACTGAAAAATCTAAACCGATGCTTTGCCATTGAATGATTCATATGTTATTGTGACAGCAATGCGTATTTTCTAGCATCAAAACCTTTCTGTTTAAAGTCTCCAACCCATCTCCCACGTTTATGTTAATCAATCATTGTCTCTGTAGCTGTTATTAGCCATCGATTGATAAGGAGATGGCGGTGGTAATTGTTATCTTCCGAGTAGGCTATACGCTCAAGCCAACTTGGCTGACAGACCATATCATAGATTAAGATATTTAATTTTATAAAATAAAATGTTTATTTTATTATATTTATTTAATTTAATTTATTCAAATATTTTTTTTATTTAATTAAACTATAATAGAATTAAAATGATTGAATAAAATGAAATGAAAAACATTATGCATAGCTATATATATAATTAGAAATATTATCTAAAAAACCAATTTTATTTTACAAAGTTTATCTATATAAAAGATATATATAAAAAAAAAATTCTAAACAGACATGCTTGGGTTTGTTATTTATTTATTTTATATTTGAAAGGTATATCCACCCCTATTTATCTTGAAAAAAATTATACAGGCGACGACAAACGACGTGTCATTTGCAAACCTAAATTCTAAAAACCATGATCTGTTTAAAGTCTTCAACCCATTTCCCACGGCTCTCGTAGTCACTGTCTCTGCAAATGATTTCGGTGGTAATTGATATCTTCCGATTATGTTAAACGCTCAAGCCAACTTGGCTGACAGACCATATCACAAGTTTGTGACATATATAGGCCAATTATCTTTAACATCTTGCGATGGATTTAATGAAACAAGACAAAGACTTAGTTAGACTTTGAATGAAATTGGAAGTAGTGCAAAAGGCTAATGTGAGACTAGTTGATTTACTTAATAAATTGATCCAGATATCCATGTTAATTAAAAAAAACATCAATTGCTCCATTTAAAATAAAATTTAAAAAATAAAACAAAAAAGGCCTTTGTTAGGAAAAATTTTGCAAGATTCTTTTTTTTGTTTTAGTTTTGAACAAACAATATTTTTTTTGCCATTTTTCTTAAAATAACATATTAAAAGGAGAATGTGATCAATTCTTAAATCCATTTGAATGTAGCAGATAATAGTGGATCTTGAGAATTAATGTTTATTCAGATTATAAAAAATTAGTAATTGCTGATATGCTCATATCAATAGTATTAATATTGTTATGAAGTGATCAAAGTTGTAATTGTGTATAATTATAAAGAACTCAAATGTGACATAAATTGTAAAGGATCAAGATGAAGATGGAAATCCAAGGGAACTTGAAATTTTGGTGCATTCGACATGGGAATTAAAACAATTAAATTTCACTAAATTAGTTTCATTAGCACCTAAAATATTATAAAATAAAGCATTATAATGAGATATAAACCATGATTTATAATATTTGATATTTGAATAAAATCAATTAAATTAAAACTAATTAGTAGATTGTGTTTCATGCATATACCTTTAATAAAAATTAATAATAAAAAAATAATAATTAATTTTTTAAAAAAATAAAAACAAAGTATATTGATTATATCAAAATTATGAGGCAGCAAAAATTTCAGTTTATCACAAGAAACATTATTAAAATACTCTTACAAGAAGGCGAAGGCAAAAATATTTTTGGCTTTAACCAATGACATAAAAGAAATAGGAAACAACCATGTTGAACTAGTTGAAGTTTAAAATGCACTAGTCATCTGGTCTATGAATGTATTCTAACTATCTACAAATCCCGTGAATATTAGGTGGAATGGGAGCGTAGAGACATCTAAAATATTTTATTTTTTATTTTTTCAGTACTTACACTCTTACTTGTAAAAAATTATTACATTATTTTATATAAAAAAAATTAAAACAATCAAATAATACTGAATAGAAAAACAATTATGTAAATAAAATTTTAAATTGAATAAGAAAACAAATGAAGGAAAATATTAGATTTTGTTACCTAGAATATTATTCTTTCTATTTATCTCTCAAGAATTTTATTTTTTATCACCCATATGGGATTGCCTCGTCTGAAAAACTCTTTCTCAAAATTGAATAGATATTCTTATAGCATGCTTTAATATCCCATCGAATTATTTTTAACTCCTAAGCTTCTCTACCACTTCCATAAAGAATTATTAAAGCCATAAAAAAAGAAATTTGTTTCTTCAGTTTAATTTGGCAATGAATGCAACATTACTATGAAAATCCCTTCACCATATTATTTTTAGATCAATTGATTAACGATGATATTTTACATTTATCCCATTCAATACAGTGTTATTATGGAAAATCCCCAAGGAAATTAGTTGATGGAAATTGAACTTTTTTTTTTTTTTAACTCTTCACAAAAGAAACTCTATAACTATTCATTATTCACTGAAAAATCTAAACCGATGCTTTGCCATTGAATGATTCATATGTTATTGTGACAGCAATGCGTATTTTCTAGCATCAAAACCTTTCTGTTTAAAGTCTCCAACCCATCTCCCACGTTTATCTTAATCAATCATTGTCTCTGTAGCTGTTATTAGCCATAGAATGATAAGGAGATGGCGGTGGTAATTGTTATCTTCCGCGTAGGCTATACGCTCAAGCCAACTTGGCTGACAGATCATATCACATGTTTGTGTTATATATATATATATATATATAGATGTAGATTAAGATATTTAATTTTATATGATAAAATATTTATTTTATTATATTTGTTTAATCTAATTTATTTTAATTTTTTTTTATTTAATCAAACTATAATAAAAATAGATACACAATAAATTAATTGAATAAACAAATGAAAAACTTTATGTATAGCTATATATATTAGAAATATTATTTAAAAAAAAATATTTTACAAAGTTCATCTATATAAAAAATAAAAAATAAAATTCTAAACCTACATGGTTGGGCTTGTTATTTATTTATTTTATATTTGAAAGGTATGTCCACCCCTATTTATCTTGAAAAACATTATGCAGGCGATGACAAACGACACGTCAAACAACGTGCCATTTGCAAACCTAAATTCTAGCTATCATTGTCGGTTGAAAAATCTGGTAACCCCTTTTTTGTCTAAAAAAATCTAATTTTTAAGACATTTCAATCCCAAAACACCTCACTAACACCCTTGGAACACCCACAAAACTAATTCAAAATACCTAAAAAAAAATAAAAAAAACATGAAATCAAACTGGATTAGGTTTCTCTTCCTCAATTTAGATCTTTTTTTTCAAGCAACATTGTGCTTCTAAACAAATCACTACCAAGCCATTGTTTTCAATCAAATCTTGTTTCCTTCACAACAAGTTATTTGTGGTAGTAATGCATATATTATAATATGAAAGGATTTCTTTAAAGTTTGTCAACCGAAAACCAATTGTTAGAGTTTTTTTGCCTAAAAATACATTATAGTAATCCTACAGGTTTTTTTTTTTTTTTTAATAACCCAAATTTGCCTGGCTAGTTTCGTCATAAACAGACTTTCTCAAAATTGAATAGATTTTATAGTATGTTTATTCTTTTTTGGCAGTGAAACTATGAAATTATATTATTTTTAAATCAATTGCTTGACATTATTTTACATTGATCCCATTCAATTATTTAGCGCATCTAAACATTCAATTATTTCACACACTACATTGTTTAGAACAAGAAATTAGGTGATCAAAGTTGAACTTTTTCTTTACAAAAGAAATTTAAGGGTTTTATTTTATTTTATTTTTTTTATCACAGAGGCCTTAAGAGCTCTTCATTATTTGCAGACGCACATTCTTCGCACATTGGAAAATCTAAAAAGATACATCAATGAAAAATCTACATTGTTTTCAATCAAATCAATGAAGACTTCCTGTAGCTCCCAAGTCTTCGGGTAAATGAAAAATCTCCATTGTTTTCAATCAAATCAATGAAAAATACACTACTTTGTTTACTTTTCCTCCAGACTGAATATTTTTGTCTATATAAACTGCTTTATTTCACTTCTTTGCTTATTATGAAGAATAAAGATTATCTACTACAAAATATGGCAGCATTCTGTTTAAAGTCTTCAACCCATCTCCCACGGCTCTCTTAGTCACCTGGGAGCTTTCCTCTTCACTTCAAAATAGGGGTAAAGTCTCTGCTACTGTTACAAGTCATTGACTACAAGGATGATTTTGGTGATAATAGAAGTCTTCAGAGTAAGTTAAACGCTCAAGCCTACTTGATTCAGACCACGACATACGCAAGTTTGTGATAATATATGGCCAATTAACTTTGACAATCGCAGTGGAATATTGGAACTGGTTGTCTAGCAAATTACTTCGTGCTCTGGAAAAGATGACAACGACTCAGAATTTGAATGAAATTGGCTGTCGAGCATAAAGTCTTTGGAGATGAGACTATTCATGTACACTGCTTGTTTACTTTTCCACCATACTAATATATATTTATATATTACTTAGTTAATTACTTCTCCACCAGACTGAATATTTTTGTCTATATAAACAGCTTGATTTCACTTCATTGCTTATTAAGAAAAATAAAGATTATCTACTAAAAAATATGCCATCATCTGTCCGTTTCTTGTCTATGCGGATGCTTTTGCTCTTTTTACTCTCGTTTTTTCATCATAGAGCTTGTCACTCTTCTCCTTCCATGCAGCCTCTATGCCATGATGATGAGAGTTATGCCTTGTTGCAGCTCAAGGAAAGCCTTGTCATTAATGAGTCCGCTTCTTCTGATCCTTCTGCCTATCCTAAGGTTGCATCATGGAAAGTTCATGGAGAAAGTGGCGATTGCTGCTCTTGGGAGGGTGTTGAATGCGATGGGGACTCTGGTCATGTGATCGGCCTTGACCTCAGTAGCAGCTGCCTTTATGGCTCCATCGACTCTAATAGCAGCCTCTTCCACCTTGTTCAGCTCAGAAGGCTGAATCTCGCTGACAACGACTTCAACAACTCTGAAATCCCTTCTGAGATTCGAAATCTCTCAAGGCTGTTTGATCTAAATCTCTCAATGTCTGGCTTCACTGGTCAGATTCCAGCAGAGATCTTGGAGCTTTCCGACTTGGTTTCCCTTGCTCTCGGATTAAATCCTTTGAAGCTCCAAAATCCTGGTCTGCAACATTTAGTTGAAGCGTTAACCAACTTGGAGGTACTCCATCTCAGTGGAGTGAACATATCAGCCAAGATACCTCAAATCATGACAAACTTATCCTCTTTGTCATCTCTATCTCTCAGGGATTGTGGGTTGCAGGGAGAGTTCCCCATGGGAATATTCCAATTACCCAACCTTCGCATTTTCAGTATCCGGTATAATCCATATCTCACTGGATATTTGCCGGAATTTCAGTCGGGCAGCAAACTTGAAACTTTGATGCTTACAGGAACAAAATTCTCTGGTCACCTACCGGAGTCTCTTGGAAACCTCAAATCATTGAAAGAATTTCATGTGGCAAAATGTTATTTTTCAGGGGTGGTACCATCTTCACTTGGTAATCTTACCCAATTATTCGGACTATTCCTTAGTGACAACAAACTGCATGGTGCAATTCCTGAGTCTATTTATAGGCTTCAAAATCTTGAAATACTTGACCTATCTAATAATTTCTTTAGTGGTTCTTTGGAATTGAACCGTTTTAGAAACCTTGCTTCTCTCCTGTTATCGTATAACAATCTGTCTTTGCTTACTAGCCACAATGCTACCTTTCCTCTGCCAAAACTTCAACTCTTAAGTTTAGAGGGATGCAATTTAGGTGAACTTCCCAGTTTCTTGCGTGATCAAAACCAACTGGAGATTTTAGAAATTGGAGATAACAAACTTGAGGGACACATACCCAAATGGTTTATGAACATGAGTACCATAACCCTCGTGGCTCTATCTCTGGCTGGCAACCTTCTGACAGGTTTCGAGCAATCCTTTGACGTTCTTCCATGGAATAATCTACTTTCACTGTCTCTTAATTCAAACAGGTTCCAAGGATCCCTTCCAATTCCACCACCAGCAATCTATGAATTTAAAGTCTCAAACAACAAATTCAATGGAGAAATCCCAGAAGTTATTTGCAATCTGACTTCGCTTTCTGTCCTTGATTTGTCAAATAACAATTTGAGCGGCAAACTTCCGCCGTGCTTGGGAAATAAAAGCAACACCGCTTCAGTTCTGAATCTGCGCAACAATAGTTTCAGCGGTGATATTCCTGAGACATTCACAAGTGGCTGCTCATTGAGGGTCGTTGATTTAAGTCAAAACAAATTGGAGGGGAAGATACCAAAATCATTAGCCAATTGCACCAAGCTAGAGATTCTCAATCTTGAACAAACTAATATAAATGATGTCTTTCCTTCTTGGTTGGGTGTGCTTCCTGATTTGAAGGTTCTCATTTTGAGATCTAATGGGCTACATGGTGTGATTGGGAAACCTGAAACCAATGTTGAATTTCCGAGGTTACAGATTGTTGACCTCTCCAACAACAGTTTTAAGGGTAAGTTGCCACTTGAATATTTCCGAAATTGGACTGCCATGAAAAATGTCCACAATGAGCCACTGATTTACATGCAAGCAGACACAAGTATCGACATATCGAGAGCTTCAGTGACCAATCCGTATCCGTACTCGATGACAATGACAAACAAAGGTGTGATGATATTATATGAAAAGATCCAAGATAGTCTCACTGCAATCGACCTCTCAAGTAATGGTTTTGAAGGAGGAATTCCAGAGGTCCTTGGAGATCTCAAAGCACTTCATTTGCTCAATCTCTCCAACAACTTTCTCAGTGGTCGCATCCCTCTATCGTTGTCCAACTTGAAAGAGCTTGAAGCTTTAGACCTTTCTCAGAACAAACTCTCTGGAGAGATTCCTGTCCAACTTGCACAGCTCACCTTCCTCGAGATCTTTAATGTGTCTCACAATTTTCTCTCAGGTTCGATACCACGAGGAAACCAATTCGGAGCATTTGACAACACTTCGTTTGATGCGAATTCAGGATTGTGTGGGGAGCCTTTGTCAAAAAAATGTAGAAATGGCGAGGACCCCTTGCCAGCTCCCAAAGAAGATGAGGGCTCGGGATATCCACTTGAATTTGGTTGGAAGGTGGTGGTGATAGGTTATGCCACTGGATTGTTAATAGGAGTGATTCTTGGATGTGTTATGAACACAAGGAAGTATGAATGGGTGGTTAAGAATTATTTTGCGAGGTGGGAAAAATAAGGTCAACATTTAAAGAATCGACTGCGTAGAAGTTGATTTCTAATTATTAAGGTGTTTTCCGATTTGTTAATCATAGTAAATAAATATTATCTTGTATTTCCTTTTCCTTCTCTTTTCTTTCTTAATTTTCACTTGTAAGGATAAGAGTGAATTTCTCTTGGATGCTAAAAATAAGATAATATGATGGTTTGTTTCATGTGCTAAAAATAAGATATATCTTTAAAGTAAATGAATTATGTAACTATAGTATGTTGAAAATTTGTATACACAAAGTAGTCTTCATCAAGTTATAAGACTCGAGATTGGTGGGTTGATCCCAAACTTGACCGAGCTTAGGCCTGGACTATTCCAGATTGAAGAAAAATGAGGGAAGGAATTGATCTAGGTGACTCGGTTAAGAACTTAAGTTGACCCGTAACCTGAATTGACTTGATGAACTCAATGTTAACTTTTTTTAATTTCTTTTTCAAAACGACATCAGTGTTAAGAAGGGGACAGCGGGAAATAATGAGGGGTTAAACAAAGGTAGTGAGTATCTTCTATCTCTTAGTCTTTGACCTTGTTTAAAAAAAGAAGATTAACCAAAGAGTAAAAACCATAAACAATCTCAAATTGTGAAAAAATAGTAGTAGAATGCACACTATAATTATAAACAAACTCAATGAATGCAAGCAATCTTTCTAAATTTTCAAGTTCTTTTGTATGACAATGCGTAAAAGTGTGGTTAAAGTCCTATTAACTACTTCAATTTATTCATCTGTTTGGAGATGACAAGTAGTAGAAAACAATTATTTAGTTCCCAATTTTCCCCACAATACCTTCCATAGGTAGCTAAGAAACTTAATATCTATATCCTAAAATATACTCCTAAGAACCTCATGGAGTTGTACTATCTCTCTAAATAACAAATCAACTATTTTAGTTGTATCGTCGATTTTATGGCATGTTATGAAATGTTTTATCTTCAAAAACTTATCAACAATTACAAATATGGAATCCCTATCCTTTTTCGACCTATGCAAACCTAATACAAAGTTCATAGAAATGTCTACCCAAGATTCCTTAGGAACAGGCAAAGAAGTGTACAAACCACATGGTTAGACTTTGTTTTCCTACATGTAATGCATTTATCACATATGTGTTGCACATTTATTTTCATTTTAGGCCAATAAAAATATTCATACAACACATCCAAAGTCTTAGCAACACCAGAATTCCCTCATTAAACCACTATCATGTACTTTACGTATAAGTAATTCATGTATAGAACTCAATGCACACATAAATGATTTTCTTTGAGCAAATATTCAGCAAGTCTATAAAATTTACCAAAAGTTGGATTCTTACATGCATTAAAAACATTAGCAAAATCATCATCATTATAAAATCTCTTTACATATTCAAATCCTAGCATCCTAGTATATAATCAAAGTAAATGAAAGAACATACCTTCACGACAGCGCGTCACCCACAATGTTTTATTTGTCTTGTTTGTATTTTACCACATACGAAAAGTTCTTAATAAACTCCACATATTTGGCATGTCACTAATTCAACTTATCTTGTCCCTTCAAGTGTTTCAAGAACTCATTATTAGAATGAATGATGAATTTCTTGGGCCAAAGGTAGTGTTGTCACGTCTCTAATGTCCTCACCAATACGTAAAGCTCTTTGTCATATATGGAGTAGTTTAAGGTTGCTCCATTTAGATTTTCATGAAAATAGGCAACAAGCATTTTATCCTACATTAAAATGACTTCAATACATATACTTAACGCATCATATATACTCAATCTCAAAAGCTTTTGTAAAGTCAGGTAAATGTAATACAAGCGTAGAATATAATCTTTAATTTAACAATTTAAAAGCATCTTTATGTTTATTATCACATTTAAAAACAACAGACTTTTTCACAATTTTAGTTAATAGCGTTGCTAACATGTTAAAGTCCTTAACAAAACATTTACTTTTTCATATATTTAAGTGTTGACCAATCCCAGATGGCCTTAACTTTCTTCTCATCCATCTTAATACCCTTTGTAGTTACAACATATTCGAAAAATATAATTTTCTCAATGTAAAAATTACACTTCTAAAGACTAGCTTACAATTGTACTTTATACAGCACATCAAGTCCATTAAGCAAATAATCAATATGTTCATTCAAGCTCTTACTATAGATCTAGATATCATCAAAATACACAATTATGAATTTACCTATGAATGCACGCAACATATGATTCATCAATCTTATAAATATACTAAGTGCATTTGTAAGTCTAAAAGGAATGATTAATCATTCATACAAACCATACTTAGTTTTAAATGCAGATCACCTTTTCTCATCATAATCTAATGGTATCCACTTTTCAAATCTATTTTAAAGAAAATACAAAATCCATGCAACTCATCTAACATATTATCAAGCCTATGTATAGGATGTCTATATTTTAGTGTTATTTTGTTGATGGCACAACGATCAACACATATCATCCAAGTTTCATCCTTATTATGCACAAATAAAACTAGAATAACATATGGATTCATGCTCTTGTGAATGTACACCAATGTCATCAACTCTTCCACTTATCTTTGATGTTTTTTTTATCTCATCAAGATTACTTTGGTAAGCTGGTCAATTAGGGATTGCAACTCCAGATACAAGATCTATTTGATGTTTGATTTCTCTTAATGGTTGTGAACCATTAAGAATATTTTCAGCTCAAATTCCTACAACAAAAAAACAGTCACATTAGAAACAACATAATCAAGATTGTTAGTATTAAAATAAGTCTTCTTATACAGAAGTTAATCATTGTCAAACATCTTATACATTACAGGTAAAAAAAAAAACTCTTAGTTAAAGGCCTTCATCTAACAAAACTAAGAGATAAAGAGAGAGAGAGAGAGAGAGAGAGAGAGAGAAATCCAAAGGCTAGTCGCATGTCCAATCCAAGCACAAAAACCATAGAAACATGAAATGCATAAGTACAAACACAATATTCATCATATCCTCATTCATCTAGCAATGAATTTAAAATCAAAATCATTCAATTAGCATGCATTCCTCATAGAAAAAATTAAGAATTCAAGAAAATGAACTTAAAGACAAAACACACAGCAAGTACAAAAATCCCATGAGAAATCATCTCTAAAATTAACACTAACTGCTATATATCCAAGCCAAGCACAAAAATCATAGAAACATGAAATGCACAAACACAAACTCAACACTCATCACAACCTCATTTATCCCACCATTAAATCCAAAAATCCAAAACCAGCCATATCAAGAAACCAAAAACCAAACCAAACCTCTCTCTCTCTCTCTCTCTATATATATATATATATATATATATATATATATATATATATATATATTGTGCAATTGAGTATATGGAATAATCTCTATTCCAAATAAGTATACTAATTTTTTCTATCGGAGTTAATTTTATATCATATTTATATACATACTTGATTGACTCTGATAGAAGAAATTAGTTTACTTATTTGGAAAAAAGATTATTCCATGTACATAATTGCAACCAAAAAAAAAGTGGTCATACCACAAAATCTCATAACCATTTTTATCTTTTAAATTTGACTAATACAATAGCAGGACACTCCCTCAGATAAAATCACTAAATTTACTACTTCAAAATACAAATTTTCTTTTAAATTGACTATATATGATGTCACCTGAAAAGAATATAAAGCCAATGCCAATTTAGATTAAACTCTTGAAAATTAAATAAATAAATCTCAAAACTTTTATTTACAACCAAACAATCAAATATATTCAATAATACCATTGAATCAAGAATTCTTGAATTCATAAACTTTTTATTTCATAGTAAGAGATATTATCAGAATAATCTATATATTAATCAAAAATATATTTTTCTCAATTAATTTTAAAAATATATATCTATATCAATGTAATACATATAGATAAATTTAATAAATTTTTAAAATGATATTTTTAATAAAAAAATAAAATAAGAAACCATAATTTTTAACTACGAGGTTAACCCTCAAAGTCAAATTCATGAATTCAACACATGGAACTTGAGAGTCTCGGTTAATCCGATGCCAAAAAGTCCATGAATTGTGAAATCAAAAGAGAATTTTTCTTTTTTTTCTTCTTTTATTGTTTTCTAACATTGAGATCTGAACTCAAAATTATTCGGACAAGTGGGAATGCTGTGGTCCCCGCCCAGCAATATCAAATTGACCAAAAGGCGTAGCCATTTTTTTTTATTTTTTTCCACAATAATATACAGCCACTCAACTAAGGGCTGTATGGTAACTAGCATTTCCTTTGCCATTTATAAATGGTGGATACAGAAAAGCCAAGATACATTGAAGTTTGGTAAGCTTTCCCTTCTTTGTTTTATTGGCAGCTATAACAATTATAGCAAACAGAGACACCAAAAACAGAGAAAAGCTTTTATATACACAGAGAGTGAAGATGACTGCTTTGATCATCTCCACAAACGTCAGCCTTGATGGAGTTGACACCTCCTCCATCCTCTCAGAAGCAACCTCTGAAGTTGCCAAGGTTATCGGCAAACCTGAGAAAGCAAGTGTTGTTTTATATTTGATCTGAAAAATTTGTCTGGCAGGTGTTGTCTGGTAGGTTTGTTAGTTTTACTGATCACTTAAAATTTGGTTGATGTCTTGGTTGGATCTTAGAAGTTTGGTTTTTTTTTTATGAATCTAACACCACTTGATGAAGAATCCACAGTACTGGGATCTGGATTATTCAATTGTTCGCCTGATTTGTGATCGTGTTTACTATGGCCTGTACCATTAGAAAATTGAAATAGATTTTGCTACATTACAGTGATTTCTTTACTCATTTATCAATACATTGGACAAGAATTATGTTCTTTACACCTCGACTTCCAACCTCCTTTCTGTGCTTTGAAATTAGGATTAATATTCTTTTTTATTACAATTTTAAAATTCAACAAAGATAAGATATTAATATTATCAAATATTGAATTTTTCAGTAACATTGCTATTATTTTATCAACATTCATGTTTATATATACTTTTAGAAATCTGAGTGAAACAAGAAATGTTTTATCTTATAAATATTGATAACATTAACTTATTAGATAAGTGAATTTATGAATAGTCTAGCTTTTTTCATAGAGAGGATTTAAGTTGAAAGATTATTAAGATATTTTTATCTATTTTGACCTTAAATCGATGAAAAAAAATATTTTGATGGCAATAGCAAACTTGATGGAAATAATCATTCATTAGAATGTTTAGTTGAGGACTTCTCCATACCACCAGATTAAGATCCTTGTGTCTGCGTTAAGGATGGAGATGATATGCGATATATATTTCTTTTGTATTAAAACATTTTACTACTTTCTCAGTATTTTGGTATCAAGGTCATAATTCTTTCCTTGAGTTCATTACTCTGACATCAAACAAAATGACAAGCTGTGTTATTAGATGATGAGATCGAAGTCAGAACACAGTTCAACAAGTCACTGAGAATAAAAGAACAAACAACACACTTTACCGCTATAATTCAGCCAGGTTCCTTAAATACCCACATCCACCACACGATCTGGAGAGGCACCTCGTGCAATACCCGAGGATATATTGAAGCATCTAGGGTGCCGAATCCTAATTTCAAATGTAGCTATAATTCGATCACTGTAATGTAGCAAAATCTATTTCAAAATTGGATAGCAACATTACTCACCGCCAAGTTAAACCTCTTTAACATTTGTGCTGGACCTTAAATATAAAGTTTCGGGTTGTTATTCTCCGTAAAAGGTGATGTATCTCCCTTTTCTTCAGACATTTTGAATATGTAAAAAGGTTGTAAGTAGAAAAAAAATCATCACATCTCTTGTGTTTTACATAAATTATAAGCTTTTCACGATAATATTTTTACTACGTCTTTTTCCTCTCATCTCACCTTCTTTTTAGCTCTTTTACGAAACCGAAATTAACACAATCAAAGAAAACAGCTTAGTAGCGCAATCCAAATAAATATAATTGAGTCAAGAAGCAAGGATTATATGGAAATAAGCAAAGATAAAATTACGATTATAATTTCACGAGCAGGAAGAGAATTTATATGAGATATGAATGTTTTTTAATACAGGAAAAAAATCAGAAATAGATATTATGAATATGACTTGATTCCCAAATATCCCAAAAAATACTTTAGTATACTGCACAAATCAGTTTTAATAGTAGCAAAGCAAGTTTTAATAGTTGATACAAATCAAACATGTTTTATACAAACTAAACTTGAATCTAGAATCTTAACAAAAAGATGTCCAATTGATTTCAAATTTTATATATAGTGCCATTAGACTCTAAATAACTAGAATATAAATTTTTAAATAATTTCAATGTGGTTTTATCCAATTTCACTTTGTTTTTATTTCTACAACAATATCAATAATGTCTTTGTTTAAACGACTTTCTTTTTTCTTAGTTTTTATGTTACTGGTATATATAGAGACACTAACAAACAAAACAACACTTTTTTTTTTGTAAGTGTAGTAGTTGCCATAATTCAAAAGGAATAGATGAAGATCGGAAATAATGACTTTCAACAAGCAGAAGGATATTATCTAATAAGAGGAGTCAAGCTCTGATATCAATTAATTCAAACCTTATAATTCAAACCTTATAATTATATGGTTACGCAATCCACATGCAAGAAAGACAAATCCTGAAAAACTAAAGAGTTATGTTTGATAGGAGTGTGACATAGAAATTACTTGAATCAAAACACCAATATTATTGCAATGAACCCCCGTCCAATAAATATCAATTTATGAATAGAAAGTATAAGGAAGACACCATGGAGACAGTTGTTCTTCGATAAGTTAAATAGGTTCTTTAACTAACCAAAAAATACAAGAATATCTCTCATACACAAGCAATATTATTCTAAAATCAAAATATTATTCTAAAATCAAAATCTATAAAAGAAATCAAATAAAAACTAAATAAATCTTTTTATAATAGGTAAAAAGACTTTCTAAACAAGTTTGGAAAAATAATAAAAGAGTATTAGTTCAAATAGAAAAAAGAATCATAAATCAATTAGAAAAATAATACAATTCCCTCATAATATTTTTTCGATCTTATTTCAAGATCTTCTTAATAATCGATTGACTTTAAATTTTAACAGTATATAAAACAAAATTTCTAAAAAATTTTAGTAAACTTTCAGCTAATAGTCAGATCAAAATTAATTTAATTTTCAAACAACTAACACTAAGTTACATAGGAAAGAAACCGAAAGCACTCAAAATGGACATCAAGTAAATAGAATTAATCAACATAGAAATAAAATGTTTCAACGTACATCACAAATGAAGCCACCAAACACGACTGCCTAAGAGTATCTCCAATGGAAAATGCCATTTTGAAGAGCCAAATGAAGAAAATGGCTTTTTGAATAGTGTAAATATAGCTTTTTGTATTATGTGCATTCCAATGGTAAAAAGCTATTTAGAAAAGCCATTTATATTTTAATATATTTCATGTTAAATTAATTTTAATATAATTATATAACTAATTTAGATATTTTATATATAATATAATTATGATGTTATTAATTATATAATTAATATGAGTAATTTATAAAAGTAATAACAATATATTTAAAATAAAAATAAATTTCTAAATATTTAATTAAAAATACATTACATTAAACAATAAATAAATCTAGTTAATTAAAAATACATTACATTACAATAAATCAATCAAAGTTAATTAAAAATCAAAACCCCTCTTTTGCATAATTTCTAACTTTTTATTTTGAAAATACGCTGCAGAAATTGGATCCAGATTAGAAATATCCATTTTCATAATTTCTTCTTCTTGTTTCTCTTGACTTTGTTGAATCAGCATGGCTTGTTGCTCTAACATAATTTTTCTGTCTTGTTTCTTCTGATCCTCAATATCAACTAGAGCATTCTTGAATTGTTGTAACAGATTCGTTACAGTTGCATCCCCAACTTTATCTTTTCCTTGTCTACGTTTAAGTCGTTCCTTTGCAGCCTTCTGACCGATTGGTCTATCTTAATAAATCAATGGTTCACTATCTTCTCCTAAACTAACAGAATCAGGGGTAGATGGAGTTGATGAAGCCGGACTTGCATTATAATGACCTTTTTGTTTCTTGTTTGACCTTTGATGTTGACTTGCACGCTTAAATTGTCATTTGGGTTCTTTTCTTAAGATAACCCAACAATGTTCTAGTTGAAATCGTTTGCCAACACAAGAAGCATACATTTGCCGAGCATCATTAATCTGGTAAAAAAATAAATTAATTAAATAATGTTAAAATATATGTTAAACAATTCAACATAGAAATGAATGTTAACATTACCCTTGATTCTTCAGTCATTCCACTTTGCTGACGATTTTCAATTTGAGTAACAAATCCAACAAATTTACCAACTTCTCTATTTATTTCTTGCCATCTACTTGAGATGCTTATTTGTGAACGATTATTCAAGTTTCCTCCATTCTCTACAAAGTAAGCATGTACGCGAGCCCAGAACTGTTTTGTTTGTTGTCAACTCCTATAATTGGATCCTTGCTTGTATTTAGCCATGCAGAGACAAGTAAACAATCCTCCTCTGGTTAGAAATTTTTACTTCTTTGTGATTTTTTTGCCGAATGGACATTTAAATTCGAGCATGTTAAGTCATCAATTAATTGATTAGAATCACTTGGTTGAGAGAGAATATCTTCTGACTCACTCATAAGAAGATTAGTAAAAGAGCTTGGAAAATTTGAATCCATCTACATTAAAAAAAAAAAATAACTCCAGTTAAAACCTTAAGAAAGTGTAAAAGAAGCTCACATTCAATGTTTAACAATTTTGTAGTTTTCATACATGCGAATTAATAATAAGCATTGCCTTCTACAACATAAATAAAAATTGTCTTCCTTAACCCATATTAAAAACATAAAATAATAAAGAAATAAAACTCATCATAAATATTAAATTAACAACAAAAGTTCTAAAAAATCAAGAGATATTAAAACGAAAATAGAAAAAGCTTTTAAACAAGCATACCTTTTAATTTCAGCTAATTAACATAACTGATGTTAATAATTAACCAGAGAATAATCGATTCTTGTTTTTTTAAATTTGAGAGAAGGATGAGGCACAATACAAAAATTTAAAACTACAAGTTTTTTTCTTCATTGTATTTATAGACAAAATTTTCTATGTTTAAAAAAAAAAAAAAAAAAAAAAAGCTGTTGGCCAACGGCTATAAAAATAGTCGTTGGCCATTTCTACAGTTAAATGTAGAAATGGCTATTCACAAAGCAAAAAGTCATTTTTGGCTATTGCTTTACATGTCCCGTTGGAGTGCTGAAAATAGAAAAATAGAAAAATAGAAGGCATAGTAGATATGGCTTTTCAACGGAGCTGCCCTAAGACAACAGAGGAAAGGCAGTGAACAACAGTAGAAGATGCAGCGTGATAAATGGTGAAAGAAAATAAAAATCTAAAAAAAAAACAAAAAAGAACAAAAAAAAAAACCATAACATGAATGTTCATCAACTATAAACCAATAAATTGATTTAACTTGCAAGCCCTTCTCTAAGAAGTAAGAACACCAACGATTAAAAGAAGGGCTAGGAAGCTCAATAAAGAGCAGGGATAAAAAATAGTGCTCATACCATAAAATCTCAAAGCCATTTTTATCTTTTAAAAGAATATATATATATAAAGCCAATGCCATTTTGGATTAAAATCTTGAAAACTAAATAAATAAATTTCAAAAGTTTTATTTAAAGAAACAATCAAATATATTCAATATCATTGAATCAAGAATTCTTGAATTCATAAACTTTTTATTTCATAGTAAGAGATATTATCAGAATAATCTATATATATTAATCAAAATTACATTTTTCTCAATTAATTTTAAAAATATATATCTATGTCAATATAATACATATAGATAAATTTAATAAATGTTTTTAATGAAATTTGAACTCAAAAAATAAATAAATAATCGTACTTTTTAACTATGAGGTTAATCCGATGCCAAAAAGTATTGTGAAATCAAAAGAGAATTTTTCCTTTTTTTTTCTTACATTGAGATCTGAACAAGGGGGGAATGCTGTGGTCCCTGCCCAGCAATATCAAATTGACCAAAAAGCGTAGCCAATTTTTTTTCTTTTTTTATCACAATGGTATACAGCCACTCAACTAAGGACTGTTTGGTAACTAGCATTTCCTTTGCCATTTATAAATGGTGGATACAGAAAAGCCAAGATACATTGAAGTTTGGTAAGCTTTCCCTTCTCTATTTTATTGGCAGCCACAACAATTATAGCAAACAGAGACACCAAAAACAGAGAAAAACTTTTATATACATAGAGAGTGAAGATGCCTGCTTTGATCATCTCCACAAACGTCAGCCTTGATGGAGTTGACACCTCCTCTATCCTCTCAGAAGCAACCTCTGAAGTTGCCAAGGTTATCGGCAAACCTGAGAAAGTAAGTGTTGTTTTATATTTGATCTGAAAAATTTGTCTGGCAGGTGTTGTCTGGTAGGATTGTTAGTTTTACTGATCACTTAAAATTTGGTTGATGTCTTGGTTGGATCTTAGAAGTTTGGTTTTTTTTTTTTTATGAATTTAACATCACTTGATGAAGAATCCACAGCACTGGGTTCTGGATTATTCAATTCTGATATGGATAGCTATGGTTATGTTCGCCTGAGTTGTGATGTTGTTTACTATGGCCTGTACCATTAGAAAATTGAAATAGATTTTGCTACATGACAGTGATTTCTTTACTCATTTATCATTACATTGGACAAGAATTATGTTCTTTACACCTCGACTTCCAACCTCCTTTCTGTGCTTTGTTAGTTTTTTCTTGTCAGTTGTTAATTTGTTTGGTGAATTCTAGCCATGGAATGTGCGTTCTTGACTAATTTATGTTTGTTGTCTTGCAGTATGTGATGATTGTATTGAAGGGATCAATTCCAATCTCATTAGGAGGAACTGAGGAGCCAGCAGCTTATGGGGAGTTGGTATCTATTGGTGGCCTTAGCCCTGATGTGAACAAGACTCTGAGCTCTGTAGTTGCATCAATTCTGGAGAAGAAGTTGTCAGTACCCAAGTCACGGCTCTTCCTTAAATTCTATGATTCTCAGGCAAGCCATCTCAACTCTTAATTGTCATCGAGAACATAGCCATCTTAACGTGGATAATTGCAATGTACATTTTTCTTCATATTGCATTCTTTCTTTCTGTTTGTTTAGGCCTTTCATAGCCAAGAACATGCATGATGTTTGCATGCTTGATTTCCGCATCAAATCCTGTAAATTAATCCCTTTTTTTTCCTTTAAACTGTGAGCATAGGTTTTAAGTTAAATTAAACGTGCCTTAGGGTTCAACCTATACTTATTTCTCAGATTGTGTCCTCATTAGCAGCCATTTTGTGTGGTTCTTGTTGCCACTGTCAATGATATACTGATATGTGCTTTATTTTGCAGGGCACCCACTTTGGGTGGAATGGTTCCACCTTCTAAATCCAGCTTCGTTCTTTGTTGTCTTCGAATTAATGTCAGAGATCCAATAAGATATGGTGATCTGTTATTACAGAAACCTAGCCTTGTTAGTTGTTAAGCTGTACAGAATCTACAGATATCCATCCTTATAGCCATGTGTACGCAGAGTGTGAATGCTGTTTGCCCTATCAAGGGGAAACACCATGTTTGCATCATGGTGCTCACGGCACATGATCTGGGAGTGAATATCTGTTGTTATTGAACCATTGTCAGCTTATGAGCAATACTGTTCTTTGGAGTGCTGTGGCCTTGTTTTCTGAGAAATTGTATTCAGATTGTTTTTAGCTAATTAGCCAAAACCGATCTTTATTTTACTAGTAATGAAAGGGTGTTTATATAACAGGTGTAGCCTAACGATTGGATGTATATGTAGTTGCTTTCTAGTGAAGCAGGTTTGAGTCTTGGTGGCATTTATTTTGGTTATTAATATTTTACTTTCTAAGAATTTTTTTGAACTTGTGTAATTTTGTTTTATAAAAAAAATTGAGGCGAAGTGTAGCAGACGACAGCTTAAAATTCGGCCATATTTGGTGGTTGGAAAAATTGTGAAGTATAAATTTTGGGATGATAATCAATTTCCAACTATTTTTCATCTTAAAATATATAATAAATATTATAAAAATCTTTTTGATCAACATATTAACTTTAAAATCATTAAAAAAACTAAAATCAATTGAACATAAAAAATAAAAAACAAAACTTAATACTCACACACAACCAAATTCTTTTTTCATTAAATGGAACTAGTAGATACTAAATTTGATTATATTTGTTATTGGTATTGTGATAGTTAATCTTTTTTTTTCATTGTTTTTTTTTTTTTTTTACAATTTTCTCTTACCTCTCTCCAAGTCAATAATTAAAAAATAAATAAAATAAATTTTTTTGTGAATTTAAGGTGAGTTATATATATTTTCTTTATATTTTAATTTGAAACTTAATTTCATATAATTAGACAGTAAAAAAATATAATTGAAAAAATTATTAAAAAAATGGCAGGGGATTCACTGTTAATATAAATAGTGCCTGCCCTTCAACTTTTATTAGTTTTTTTTTTCATGTTACAGATTTGAGATCCGACCAAAAAAAGGGTTGGATTCTAAGCGGTCATTAAACCAACTCAAGTTAATTATTTTGTATTAATATAATGTTATTTTTTTTTAAAAAAAATACTAAAATATAAATTAGATTAACAGAAACATGAGTTAACTTTCCATGTTAATCCTATTTAGTCTAGCCAATTTCATCTTTTGTTTAAAATTGAAATCCAGGGAAGGCTTGATTATAGGTGGTGGGTTTTCCGAGTAAATGCAAAATCCTAAACTCTAAATGTCAAAATTATGTCACTGTATTTTATTTTGGTTGAATCTCTTAAAAAGACTTTTAACAGTGTTTTTTTATATTATTTTTTAAAGTATTTTTTATTTAAAAATATATTAAAATAATATTTTTTTTTATTTGTTAAAATTATTTTTTTACATCAACTTATTAAAATAATAAAAATATATTAAAAAAATTAATTTAAATTAAAAACAAATATTGAAAAAAAAAAATCAACTACACCCCAAAAACAAACACAATTAACACACCTAACAACTGTTTTTAAAAAAGGTAATGGAGACTTCAAAGATGGATTCCCATGCCACGTTAAAATCAGTAAGAAAGACTTCCTTTTCTCTTTGTTGTGCTTTTCTAGAAACTACTTAGATGTTTTCTTTTTTAACACATGTTTATTCCAAAAAATGAGAATTTATATTTTTAGATCAATGAATCGTAGACTTAGCTCCAAAGATTTTCTTTTTCATGAAAGTAGGCACCAATTGCTTGCAAAAAAATTTCCAAAAACAATACTCAAATTCTTCTTCCCTCCAAGACTTGTCCAATCATTTTCGGAATTCTTCTCAAAAATGTCAAACAAAATCTACACTTAATATTGAAAAACTCTTGGAATTGCAAGATTTGCCACCAAGAAATTCAGTAGAGATTTTTGAGTGACAATTAGCAAACTTTGAAGTGCCAAATCGAATAGTTTTAGTATATTGCAAAATGTTTTTGTGTTTCAAAAACGTTTTAAAAAAAATTAAATTTTTTTTATTTTTTTATTTTAAATTAATATTTTTTTTGTATTTTTAGACCATTTTTATGTATTAATATTAAAAATAATTATTAAAAAATAAAAAATATATATTATTTTGATATATTTTTAAATAAAAAATATTTTAAAAATAATTACGATTATACACTTAAAAAAAAAAAACGTATATTGCAAAATGAAAAAGGCATATGCTTCATAAAGTGAATCAATTCAAGAGTGGCTTCACGCTTATTGTCTTCATTTAAAAGTGGAGCCATGTCTTCATCAAATTGGCTTGAAAAGTCAATATCCAACCCGTCCGTTCCTACAAAATTGAGAAATATATAATTTAATACTAATGGGTGAAAAAAAATCCACTTCTTAAAAATAATGAAAATATAGCTTTTTTATTGTACCTAATTAACATTTACAATTCTTACTCAGAGAATTGATTTTTTTTCTCAAAATTTTCTTTAAAAAATAATTGATAATAATTTTATAATTTAATATAATTTAGTTCAATTAAAAAAAAGAGAGGGGGAGATTATTTTCCCTCAAGGCTCCACGAGTTTTAGAAAACGGAAGTACATAATCCTCCTATATATATATATATATATATATATATATATATATATATATATATATATATATATATAAAATTCAATGAAGATGACTAAACATAAAAAAATAGAATAGGATCCATAAAGTTTTTTCATTTAATTTTTATTTTAGAGATATTAGAGACTATTTATATATGAAAACAAATTAGAAATAGGATTTTAAAGTTAAAAAACTCTAAATTATGCATGATAGGACAAGTTATCTACCTCACAAAATGACTTGTCAAAAAAAAGAAAATTAAAAAGAAAAGAAAATGTGAGTAAGGTGGGCGTAGATAGATAGAGAGAGAGAGAGAGAGAGAGAGAGAGAGAGAGAGAGAGAGAGACGCAACATGATATGAATAAAAACCAAAGTTGTTCTCTAGAACAGTCTCGCATCCCTCAGTGTTTGCCATATTGGAAAAGTTGCAAGAAGAATTGTAAACGACTACCTCTCTATAGGAGCCAATAATATCTCATCTAACCGTCCCCTTTGACCAAACAAGGTACGACCATGCACCTCTATATAAATGGTGGATACAGAATAACAAAACCAAGATAAAAGCAGGAAATAAAGGCTTGTATTACTTTGATTGTCTGCCATAACAGCAAAGAGATAAAAGGATTCTGTGTTTTTTTGATAGAGAAGATGCCAGCCTTGAACATTTCCACAAACGTCAGCCTCGATGGCGTTGATGTCTCTGCTATCCAATCTGAAGCCACCGCTAAACTTGCCAAGATCATTGCAGGCAAAACTGAGGCCGTAAGTCTTGTTTTCAGCCCCCTTTTTTTAACTATTATTTTCAAGCAATCTATATAAAGTTCTTTAAATTATTTGTGTTTTGAATTCCCTTCATGATCTTTTGGACTATTCAGTGATCATGTGGTTGGCTCTATATGTAATATAGATTTTGTTTATTTTCTTCTTTTTTTGGTATTTTAAGACTTCGAAGATTTGGGACCATCCTAAAATACTTCTCTTTCTGGTGTTTTTCTTTTCTGTCTGAAATAAAGATCTGTCATTTTCTGTAGTGAATTTTTATTCTTATTTTCTTATTCATTATTTCAGTTGTGAAAAACAATATTTATGGACATATAATGATTTCTTGGATGTATATATCAGGCTTGATTTCTTGGTGGAGTCGTATGAATCTGGGGTTTATTTATGATTTTAATTAAAATCACTTGAATCCATACTGTATTCTGGGCAAATCTTTTTTCCTTTCTGTCTTTTGATGTCATATTTTGGAGATTGGATCTGCCTTTGCTCAACCATTTTCATGTGTGTCTTCATACAGGACGTGATGATTGTATTGAGGGGATCCATACCCATTTCATTAGGAGGATCTCAGGAGCCAGCAGCTTTTGGTGAGTTGGTGTCCATCGGTGGTCTTAGCCCTGAGGTGAACAAGAAACTCAGTGCTGCAATTGCAGAGATTCTGGAGACAAAGCTGTGCATTCCCAAGTCACGAATCTTCCTTAAATTCTATGACTCTCAGGCAAGCCATCTCAACTTTTAACTGTCAAGAACATGGATTGTTGGTATGAACACATATTTCGTAGCATTGCATGCCTGATACTGCTAGAATATTAGCAGCCATTAATTTCATATATGGTTGGCATGCACACATATGATTGTATGTTTGGCAGTGTGGTAACGGTTGTTTTTCAAATAACTTTTCATGCCGAAATACATGTTAATAATGTTTTTTTTATTTTTAAAAAATTATTTTTGATATCAGCAATATCAAAACGATCTAAAATGTACAAACCGTATTAAATTTTTCTCAAACGCTACCGAGTAGCATTGCATGCCTAGATCCTGCTAGAATATCAGCAGCCACTAATTTTATATATGGTTATTGCCGCCACCATCGATGATGCTGATATGTTCTCTATTTTGCAGGGTACCCACTTTGGATGGAATGGTTCCACCTTCTAAAGCCAGCAATATTCTTGCCCCCAAGCTTGAAGTATCCTGCATTATTCAATAAGATGTCCCTAGGTTTTCTCCTCTTGTAGAAGCTTGGCTTTGATAAAATAGATTTTATTTTATTTTATTTTCATGTGGAGTCCCTTTTTAATGGGGAAATATCATGCTGGCTTGACATTTGGTCGTCATTAGTGTTGTACTATGATGCCTGTGGCACGTGATTTGTTTTTGGGATTGAAATCTATATATTATTGTTGTATTATTTTCTGATTATTTTGCTATTTTTATCGAGAATATTTGAGGTGAGCTTGCTTAAGAAATAATTCACTTAGGTTGGCATCCCCATTTTAGCTTTCAACAAATTGACACGCAAACCAGAGATGATCCTTTCCTTTTCTTTTGGAAGGATGAAATCTGAATGGGAATCTTGCGTATGATTTCAAAGGAGGCTCCTTTTGTGCTGCATGAGGCTTGTCAATGCCGCAAATTGTGTCGGCAGCAACGTGTTGCGAGTCCTTTTTTTTTAAGGAAGCCTCCATCATAGGTTTAATTTAAAACCTGATTTGAATTGTACCTTTAGGCCTAATTATTACCGTTGAAACTTACTTTCTTTTAGCTATACTCAGTAATTCTCTCTTGTTGCTGGAAATTATTATTATTATTTTTAAATATTTAGTAGTATAATAGAAAATAAATTGAAAAATACTTTTTAGTATTTTGTTATGTCATGGAAAATAACTAATTAATATTTTATTTTTTTCAAGTTTATTAAAATAATAAAGAATAAATCTTACAAATTAAAAAGTTGAATGAAAATGAAATTGAAAAAAATATAATTTTATAAATTATCTCAAATAAAATAAAATAAATAATAATTAAAATAATAGAGATCAAATCTAAAAATTAAAAGATGAAGAAATTAAAATAATAATAATTAACATTTCATAAATTATTTCAAATAAAATAAGTAACAATCAAAAGAATAAGAATCAAATTTAATAGATAAAAAATTTCAATTAAAAAATGATAAGAAAAAAAGCAAATAATAATTATAAAAATGGAGACCAAAATTAATATAAAAATTAAATTCTAAGGGATGAAATTGAAAAAAAAATATTTAAAACAAATATATATATATATATATATATATAGCAATCAAAAGTTTGAGGATCAAATTTGATATAATCAGCAAATAATATGACATTTCTAAATTTTTCACAACTTATGGAAAGTGTTTTCCGCCCAAAATAAAAGGAAAACACTTTCCTGAAAACCAAGCCAAATTTTTCTTTAACTAGAAAGTGTTTTTCGTTGACCGGAAAGTATTTTTCGTTGACTAACCTTTCTAATGGAAAAAAAAAACACAGGAAAAATTGAAAAATAATTTCCCGAAAACCACTTTTAAGAAAACAAACGCAACCTTTAGTTTTATTAAAATTTATTTTAACCTAGATTTTAAATCACTCAGGTTACCGGTTAGGTTTTAAAATAGTGGTCTCAATTGACTTTTAGGGGTGTTTGAGACACGAATAAATATTATTTTTTAATGTATTTTTTGTTTTAAAATATATTAAAATAATATTTTTTTTATTTTTTAAAATTTATTTTTTATATCACCATATTAAAACGGTCTAAAAATATTTGAAAAATTAATTTGAAAAAAAACTAATTCAAAAATTTACAAAACATTGGTGTGGTGCTAGATTATAAATTTGCTATATTTGAAAAAAAAAATATTTGGATACAAAAGTTTGAATTGTTAGATAAACTCTATTAATTAATTATATATTATCTTTTAATATATGTTCTTATGCAAATTCTTTTTAAACTTAAAATTTGTATAGGTTAACCATTAGCTTAAATTTTAATTTGAGAGGAATATTAATAAATAAGATTCAAACTCATGATACCTCTTATATTATATCAAAAAAATCTTTTTAATTAAACTATAAATTTTATTAATTAAAAGTGTGTTTAGGATTACAGCTAAAACACTGTTTGCTAAAAAATTGAAAAAACAAATTACTTAATTTTTTTAAATAGTGTTTTTTACTTGTTTTTATGTACTGATATCAAAAATAAATTTTTAAAAATAAAAATATATTATTTTGATGTATTTCCATCTAAAATATATTTTGAAAATTAATTATAACTACAATGTCAAACAAACTCTAAATCTTCAATATTTTCTAGATTTCTATGATTTTATACATGTGTTTGTAACAAACACGTATATTTGAAAAAAAAAAAAATACAAAGATGTAAATGTTAACGTTTTCGGTTCAATATGCATAGCATTAAAATGATGTTAATTTGGAAAAACTTTAATGGAAAGTAAATTAACATTAATAGAAAGACAAAGTTGAAAAAAAGGCAATAATGCTAGAGTGATGATAATAGTAAAAAGTAGTTGTTATACAGTGAAATTTAATAATATATCATTTTGAAAAAACGACAGAAAAAAATCTAATCGTATTCATTCCGAACTTTTGTTTTATGAAGATCTAACTTTATTTAAATTTTATTTTTATTTTTATTTTTATTCCTAATTTTTTAACCACGCATATAAAAAGTAGAAACATTCGTAGCATATATGTAGGTTACTCGGTAAATGGGGGGCCAATCACCTTAGAAAAAATACATTGCATCAAATAAAAAACAAAATGTAATAGTCTACATGTAGATAACTTGCTCGCCCCGGGATATATAAATATTTTTCTAGCATAAAAAAAAATAAAAATGTCAACACGGTATTTGTATTTTTAAAAAAACACGAAAAATTTAAGTGATTACCTTGATTACATTTAATAAGTTTGATTAATTTAATAATAAGATTATAAAAAATAAATATCAAAACAAATAAAGCAATACAAAATTGATAATAATTTAATGCAAAAAATAAATATTTATTAATATTATAAAAATATATCTTTTTAATATTCTTAAAATGTTCCTATCATCTTATTATTTACCAAAGAAAAAATTAAATGAGAATGGGATGATCACAAATAAAAAGAAAATTAAAAAATATATATGAATCTCAATTCTCATCAAATTAAATGTTGAAGAATGAAATTAAAAAAAAAATTAACTTGAGTCTATCCGAGTTAGAAAGCCGAATCTGTGACCTAGTTGTGAGACCAAAATGACTTTATAAAAAGCAAATCGAATAAAATTATAAAGTTTAATTCTCCAATAAACAAAGTGTCAGGCATGAAATTGAAAAAAACAAGAAAAACAATGCCAAAAAAAGACATGAGTCAAGCAATGTAAATTAACCGAATCTGTGACCCAAGACATGAGAACGAACTAGATTTGATATAAAAATAAAATACCAAAGATGAAATTATAAAACATATAAATCAAATTTCATACAATAAAAAAACTAAAGATCAAATTTGATAAAATCAATAAAGAGCTTGTTTGAGTTTTTGCAAGGTCATTGTGTTTTTAGAAGTTGAGGAGAGAGAAAAAAAAGGGAGGAAAAGAAACATCGTAAGAGCTCCACCATAAAAGGAGGTGTTGACACACACCGCACCACCTTGATGGGGGCAAGATGCTCTGAATGCCCCCCTTGAATGTGATGTTTGACTGCTAAGAAGCGTTGTATGCATCTCTCAAAGTGTATGGTCACCTCTCATATCTGCATGCCAATCATTTTATTTTAAATAATATTTTATTTTTATTAAAAGATCTAAATACCCTTAAAATAGCTTGTTAGTTGCAACAAAAAACCTATATGAAATGATGAAAAATAACCTTGACCGTAACTTTAAGAAAATTTAAGTTTAAGGGTAATTTAGGGATTTTATTATACAAAACAATTGAAATGTCTGAAAAAGCCCTCCACTCTCAAGTTCAATTAATTTAGTCTTTAAATGTATTATAGTAATTTTCTTGTACAGCTTAAAAGTAAAAAGACTTAGATGTCCCTATGAAATTTGCATTGACAATTTAATCTCTTGAAAAAGACTATTTTACCTCTCATATTAAGTATAAGTTTTTTGTCAGGAAGGACAAAATGATCATTTTCTTATGTGAATTCATGATGAAATGTGAGTGTGCACATAGTAAATGACCAAGCCTTTTATTTATTTTAACTATAATTGTAATTGTAATGTAATATTCTAGCTAAAAAAATAGTCTAGCCAATACAAGAAACCAATTTGCCGAAGTGATTATCTACCTCCCCACTAGTCAATTCCACCCTCTTTTTATTCGAAGACGTGCAGCTATATATTTTAATTGGAAAGATATATTAGGAGGTGTTGTTTATAGCCTATAAAATAAAATAACAATAAAACCATTATTAAATAACTTAATATAATTGAAGATAAAAAATGACTTGAAATATTTTACCATTATCATTAGAAAATTAGAGATTGAAACTTAGTTTCATAATATGGAAATAATTAAATAATCAATATTATTATAATATAATTGTTTGTTTAGACATATTGCCCATACTCACAAGATGTTGATCTTGAAAATGATATCCAAGCCCAAAAAAACACTAGACGTCAACTCACACCTAAGCTTAATGTATTGTTTGAGCCTGCAGCAAGCTAGTTCCTCACTTAACATCTAAGCTTAGGGGACTTACCTAAACCCTAAGGGCATTAGGTGTAGGCTTGATGTCTAGGCTCGGGTGTGATGCCCGAGCCCATATTGGGTACATACCCAGCACTTGAGCTTGGATCTGTTATTTAAGTCTAAATAATAAATATATCTTTTCATGGCTCCAAATACATATGAAAAACACAAACAAAATAAATAGACTGGCAAATAGTTGATGATGAGTATTTTTCAAATATTATTTTGAGTGTTAATTTGTAGAGGAGTTGATTTATAGTGTTTTTAATCTTTTTTTGATGACTTAAATTTTTATTTAAAATTTAAATTAATATTCTTATAAGAATTTTAAATACAAAAATTGATTTAACTCTATAACTAAATTCAATTTAAAAATTTCCAGACAGCATGTAAAGATACAAAGGTTTTGGAAATATTTTACAGCTTATAATGGAATATCGAAGCAGGCCCCTCATGTGCTGGATGAGGCTTGTAAATGCCACAATTTGTGTCGGCAGTAAATTATGATCTCCCCTTAGGGTTTTTAGATAGAGGACTGACAGTATCATTCTTTCAATTCCTACCTAATCGCAGGCTGAGTTTTAAAATTATATTCAAAAGGCATAAATTTTTGTTTTTCAATATTTTTTAATATAGGAGGTGAAGGGCACCAAACACCAATTGAGTTAAAAATGAAAAAAAAAATAAAAAAATAAAAAGCACTTCTATACAATAAGGGTCCTCCAGTCATTTCACCAATTTATATTTCCAGAACAATCCATAGAAGGCAAGTGTGGTGACGGTTTTTTCTTTTATTTATTTTTATTTGTTGGAGGGTTTTATGTGCAGCAAAGAGAACAAGTGCGTGCTGTGAAGTGTCGACAGAGGAAATGCCTTGCTTGAACATTTCGACGAACGTTAATCTTGATGGCGTCAACACATCTGCCATCCTCTCTGAAGCCTCCTCTCAAGTAGCCAAAATCATTAAAAAACCCGAGTCTGTAAGATTTTTTCCTTTTGCCTCAGATTCTTTAATGTTTTTTTTATTGCTGCAATGTTAAGAATTTATGGACTGTTACAACCTTTTTGTGAGTTACTCAGTACAAGAATAGATTTTGTATTATTGAAACAATTAGTCTGTTAAAAGTTCTAAAGTGGGTTTTTATTGATTTGGTTAGTGTGTATTCTAGCTGCTGGTATTAAAATTGGTTCACTGTATTTATATTTTCTTGATGCTCAAAAATTTTGGAAATATTCATTTTTGTAATGATTAAGTGGGTTTTTGTTGATGTTAAATGTGATTGCCTTAAGTGTATTTATATGCTTGTTTGCAATCTTCTCTCCTGGATACTTGAGTTCTTGGGGGTTCCATGGCAGCTTGGGTTTGTTCATGGTTTTAAACGCACTTGATATGATTGGGTTGTTTATCATTTGATTTTGAACTGGAAAAGTTAAGGTTTTGAGTATCTTGTTGTGCTTTTTTCTGCAATGCTATTTTTTTAAAACTTTCTGGGAGGTTTCTCTTTTGAAGAATTTCGTTGAGAACTTAACTCCAATGGTCAACGAGTGATTTGGCTGAATTGATTCGTGTAAGCTTATAATATAGTTAATTCGGATGTCACTTGTTTGGCCATGGAAGATGAATGGATCTTTTCACTGAATGTTCTTTGCTAGTTTATCTTTATAGTGGACGACAGTTATGTTCTGTACACCTACACCTGCAAAACTCAAAGTCTCATAATTTAAATTTTTTTCTGCTTTTATGTTTGTGTTATTTTTCAGCTCTTACAACCTAAAAGGAATTTTCATGTTTGCATTGATTGCTATCATGGTTTCCCACTGGATATGTCTTTTAACTGTTTGTTCATGCAATCATGCAGTATGTGATGATTGTGTTGAAGGGCTCAGTTCCAATTTCATTTGGAGGAACCGAGCAGCCAGCAGCTTATGGTGAACTGGTATCTGTTGGTGGCCTTAACAGTGATGTGAACAAGAAACTGAGTTCTGCAATTGCAACAATTCTTGAGTCAAAGCTGTCGGTGCCCAAGTCACGGTTCTTCCTCAAATTTTTTGATGCCAAGGCAAGCTATCTCAACTTCTAATTGTCGAGAAGATGATCATTGCCATTTGCATATTTCTTATCATTGCATTCTTGCTGTTTGTTTAGGCCCATCAAAGCCAAGAATATGCACAGTGTTTGCATGCTTTACACCAGTACTAGATCATGTAAATAAATCCTTACTGTTTTAAACTGTGAAAATAGTTACTGAATTCCCTTAGAATTCAACTTGTTTTCTGATTATGTTCATATTGACTGCCATTTTATTGTTTTTTCCGCCACGACTAATGGTTTGGTGCTTGCTTTATTTTGCAGGGTTCCCACTTTGGTTGGAATGGTTCCACCTTCTAAATCCAGCTTCTCGCTTGAGTTGCTAGCGACTTGACACCACGTCTTTGGTGCTCTGCGGTTGTAGAAATTTAAGTAGGATATTTCTGTTTCTGTCTAGGGTTATGGCATGTAGAACGTGAAAGCTTTTAAACTGTGCCTCTTTTATGGGAAAACTATGTTTTGCTTGAGACCTAACAACCGTTCAGTCATGCATGGGAAAACTATGTTCTTTGACATGCTCAGCGTTGTGTACTTATACTTTGCATCCTCTTATGATCTTAAACTCAGGCATGGGAGTGTTCAAACCATCTACATAAAAAACACTTTAGTATCATTTCTTCTGTGTTACTTCTAGCGCAGCAAATTGTTTGAATCTGGGACATGATACAGATTCTTGAAAATTATCATTTGCGTATTAAAAACTGTAAATACAATATGCCTCTGTACCTGCTTGAAGATTACATTACCATCATGATTGCATTGCAATTACAATTAAAAAATAAGTGGTTGAACAGTGAAAATCACTGTTGATGCACACTCAAATGCTCTGTAGATTGCATGCATTTCCGTCCTTGAAATTCTGTTTCTCCCTGTGGGTTTTTGACATCTTCATTTTGGTGGGTAAACTTTATTTTCTTTGAGTTCCAGTTCCTGAAACTCAAGAAAAAAGAGAGAAAGCCATCGAAAAAACCATCAGAAAAGAAAAACTAAGAGAAACATTTAGCTATAAAAATTGTCGATTCAAAAACCAACAGGTTCATCTCAAAGCAGAGAGTGGGTGGTTTGGCTTGTTAATCATATTGAAAAAATTAAATTGGAAATTTGAAGTTTGTTTAGATTAGGTTTGATGGCGCCGTTGCTGGAGAAATAATTTTAATTTTAATTGATTCTTGTACTTGTATTGTTATTTTTAGTTGCTATGATTGTTATTTATATTTTTGAAAAAAAAAAAAAAAAAAGATATAGAATTTTCACTTGCGGCGGTACTGTTCACTTGCGGCAGCGGTACTGTTCAAAACAAAATTGTTTGTGGAATTAGGTTTCTACCTTTTGTTTCCTGAAGGGAAACGATGTTCTGAACAAGACTCGTGGAAAACCACTAGTCTCACCCTATCGAGGCCAAATTCCACTGTTTGCTAAGGTTTTTAGGTAGTTTTAGTTTTTTAGCGTAGGTTTTTCATATAATTTGCATTATTTTTTATATCTTGTGTGGTTGCTTTCTTTTGAGTTTTCTTAGCGATTGATGCCTGTGACTCGTTCTACTAATCAAATTCAAGTGCAGGTTGATCTTAAAATAGAAAGCACTTTACGCAGGTTAAGAAAGGAAGCTTGCCTTAACACCATGGTAGTTGCACAACAACAAACATTCAAGGAGTTTGTTGCTCTTAACGTGGAAAATCAACTATTGTGCATAAACATTGACAATAATGTAAACTTTGAGCTCAACTCTGGTTTTATACATTTGTTACCAACATTCAATGGTTTTGCAGGAGAAGATCCTCATACTCATCTCAAGGAGTTACATATGGTTTGTGTTGGCATGAAATCGAATGGAGTTGATAAAGAACAAGTTAAGTTGAAAGCTTTTCCTTTCTCTTTAAAGGGGGCAGCAAAGGCATGACTTTTCTCTATTCTCCTAGGATCTATTGGAACTTGGAATGTCATGAAGAAGATTTTCCATGAGAAGTATTTTACAGCATCTCGAGTTGCCAACATAAGAAAAGAAATATGTTGGATTCGGCAATCTCATGGAGAGACTCTCCGAATATTAGGAAAGATTTGAGCAACTCTGTATTCAATGCCCTCATCATCAAATACCCGATCAGCTGCTCATTCAATATTTCTATGAAGGATTGATGTTTATTGACCGTGGTATCATTGATGCTGCAAGTGAAGGCGCATTGGTGGATAAGACACCCGAGACTGCATACCAATTAATCTCAAACATAACAGCCAACTCAAAATAGTTTGGCACTCGTGGAGACTTCTCCAACAAACGAGTAAATGAGGTAAGTATTTCTAACCTTGAAAATAAAGTTAATGATCTTACTTCTCTTGTGCGTTCTTTGGCTTATGGAAATATGCAGCAGGTGAAAGTTTGTAACATATGCTCCTTACAAGGACATGCTTCGAATATATGCCCAACAATGCAAGAAGATTACATTGAACAAGCTCATGCAATTGATGGAGTATTCAACGAACAATCCCAACGTAAATATGATCCATTTTCCAACACGAATAATCCCGGATGAAGAGATCATCCCAACTTACGCTACGACAACCCATCCCAACAAGGCAATCAAGGTCGACCGTTCCATCCCTATGGATTTCAATCCTAACAGAATTATCAAGCAAGACAACCTTCTCCATTCATAAACTCCAATGTTATGGGGTCGTCTTTCAATGATGAACTTCGTGAGATGATGAAAACTTTGGCTTCTAATACTGTTACCTTGCAACAAAATGTCATGTCTTTTCAACAGGAAACAAGGTCAAGTATTCACAACTTGGAAAAGCAAATGGGGCAAGTAGCTTCAAGTGTAGGGAAATTGGAAGCACAAATGAATGGAAAATTACCCTCATAAGCATTGAATCCAATAAAAAATGTTAGTGCAATCATGCTGCGAAGTGGGAAAGAACTTGAAGAGAAAAGGTCGAAATAAATTGAGATGGAGGAAGAAAAACATATATAGAAACTGAATTGAGTACAAAGAAGGAACATCCTCCTCCTCCAAAAACTGAAACATCGACCAACACTCCAAAGGTAACTCCTCACTCAATGAATTCTAGTTTTAAAACAATTCTCCCATTTCCTGTGAGTTCTTCTAGGTCAAAGAGGATGAAAAAAGATATTTTAGAGGTTTTCAAGAAAGTGGAACTCAACATTTCTTTGCTTGATGTTATCAAGAAAATTCCTAAGTATGCCAAATTCTTGAAGGAGTTGTGTCCTACCAAAAGAGCTTTCAAACTAAAAGGTCACGAAACGTTAAGTATGGGTGAAGTTCTTTCTGTTGTTATTTAAAAGAATATGCCTTTGAAGCAAAAAGACCTAGGTGCATTTACTATCCTATGTGTTATTGGTAATGCTAGTTTTAAAAGGGCTTTATGCGATTTAGATGCATCCATTAGCGTTATGCCTAAACATGTTTATGATTCTCTTAGTCTGGAGCCTTTGAATAAAACTAGTATTGTAATACAACTTGCGGATCATAGTTTTGTTTATCCACTTGGTGTGATTGAAGATATCCTAGTCAAGATTGGTAGTTTGGTCATTCCATGCGACTTTTACATTGTTGATATGGAACATGATTCTTGTGATTCATCAAACAACATTTTTATATTGTTTGGGAGACCATTCTTGAAAACTGTCAATACGAAGATTGATTGTGGTAATGATACTTTGTCTATGGAGGTAGGAGATGAAAAGATTGAATTTAATTTTCATGATGTAATCACATGTCCTTATAGCAATATTTATTCTATCACATGTTATGACCAAGTTGATAAGTGTGTGTAGCAAGTTTGTGATTTTGATTGTGAGGATGAATTAAGCATGGCTATGATTTTACCAAGATAGAAGAGGTGGAGAGGCATATATATGTTTCCCAAAACGTGCATGAATCAGCATTGGCTTTGCAAGCTTTGCAAACTATCCTACATGATGCAGAAGTCATTCCCCCTATCACAGATAATGAATGGGTGGCGTCTATCCTCTTGGTGCCCAAAAAGATTGGAATTACGTTGGAAGAAATATGAATTGATACTTATGAGAATGCAAGGATTTACAAAGAAAAGACTAAGAGTCTTCATGATTGAATGATTACAAGAAAAGAGCTCAATGTTGGAGACAAAGTTCTTTATCATTCGCGTTTGAAACTTTTTCCTAGAAAATTGCGCTCTTGTTGGATTGGACCATTTGTTGTTTCTAATATTTTTCCTTATGGTGCAGTTGAAATTACTAGTTTAGAAACCAACAAAGTACTCAAGGTTAATGAGCATCGTTTGAAACCTTTTTATGAAGGTTGGACAACAGAACTCATCGCTTCCGTAGAGTTAGCTGAACTAATCTATGAAGAATGAGCATGCCACATGTCAAGCCAATGACATAAAACAAAAGCGCTTACTAGGAGGCAACCCAGCACAAAAAGAAAAAAAATCAGATTTGCTTTCTTTTTCCTTATCTTTTATTTTTTTCGCATTTTAATTTATTTTCTATCATTCTCTTATGTTCATTTGCTTTTATTTCAACATTGAGGACAATGTTGTGTTTTAAGCGTAGTGGTATTGGGAGAATTTTGGTTTTCTTATTTTAGTTTTCTTTATTGTTCTTTAAAAAAAAAATGTGTTTGATCTTCTTAACTCCCATTGGTTTTTAAGAATACGAGTATTATGTATGAGAATTAATTGAGATAGATTAAGATATAAATCAAATGAAGGAGTATGCATGCAAATTTTAAGGTTTAATTGGTTTAGGGATTAACTTTGAGAATATGTCATGTTGACTTTATAGTGTTATACCAATGCAAGCTTTTGAGCCTTCAACATTATATTCTTTAATTGTACATTCTTTCAATGATATGTATCTTTAGAACTTGCTTCATATCTTATTGAGATTATATTCCATTACAAATATACATGAAGATGATAAAGGCATTAGGAATTTTAATCACTTAAACCAAAAAGCCAACCTAAAGCATATTATCCTTCGTAAACCCCTTTTGAGCTTGTTTATCTTTTCTTTGCTTTATCCATGTATAAGCCTTAACTTTATATATGTTTTTCTTTTCCCCTGGCCAAGGATTAGTAGAACGTATACTTGTGATATCTCATGGAATTATGGCTGGAAATTATGTGAAAAGAAAAAAGAAGTGATGCTTGATGAAAAGATGGGCAAAGTTGCCAAAGGTGAAAAACAAGAAAAAGAAAAAAAAAACAAAGTATTCATTTATGTTCTTAAGGTTTAATGTTGAAAGAGCTTGAAATCAAAAGGAGTTAAGCATTGGTGATTAAAGAAGAAAAATTTATGAGCTTTGATGGAATATCTTGTTTAAAATATCATTTTTCAGAGTGCTCTATTTTTTTTGGTTTGAACATTTCCTTTTACTTTCTTTTACCTCACCTTAACCTTAGCCCCATTACAACCGGAAAATAAGACCTTTTGATTTATGTAGTACTTGTAATAAGTTGCTAATGGAGATGAGATTGAAAAGCAAGCTTATGGTAGAACATTCTCTTTGATTGAATTTGAGAGATTTAAACACATAAACCCTAAACACGTGAGTGTTGGAGTGTATATCAATGAGAGGACCTATCACTTTGGCATGACATAGATTTCATTTAAATCTTGACAATTAATTGAGTTTTGAAGTTTGTATGTAAATGAATTCATGAAAATTTATACTCTTTATCGTTCTTGATTGTATTCTTGTTTATAATGCATATACTCTTGGACATTGATGGGAGATTAAGAGATTGATCATAGTTATTTTCAATTTAATTTTATTTAGTCTTTCTCGAGGACGAGCAAGAGTTAAGTGTGGGGATATTTGATATAACCATATTATTCGATAATTTCAACCACATCTACCTAATGTTTTGTCCATGTTTTATATGTAAAATGCCTTGATATTCTTTGTTTTATGTTTTGAAAGCACTTTTGGATGAAAGATGCAAAAAGGAGTAAATTGGAGGTAATTGGCAGATTTGATGATCAATCGATGTTTTGTGAAGAGTGTGAGTTTTAGAGATCGAAATGAAGTGATTCCAGTGGCACTAAAAAGCTAACATACATAACTTTCTGGAAATGTAATGCAAGAAAAATAAAAAGACAAAGCATGTAAATTGCATCCTTCAAAGTCAAATCTCGCATTCTGCTAATGTTGACCTTTGGTCATTCAAAATTCAATATTTGGAGCTTCAAAAGTCCAATTGATGCAAACTCAATTTTTCATGGATTCTTAATTCAAAGACCTATAAACGTTCCAAATTTCAGCCAAAAACGATACCATATGAGGGTGATATGATTTTTCAAAGATGACAGCTGAATTCTGTTAGCAAGCAGGTTTCGTGAATAAACGAATCCAAATTATATCCAGAAGCATCCAAACCGACATACAAGTTTTTTTTTAGCAATTTAACTCCTTTAGTAAATCAATCTAGAAGGTCAAGGAAGGCAGCCACCAACCACAAACTAGCTACCAGCCGCCAGCCGCCTTCACACTACCACCATCTATTGATGTTCACACTTGAACTTTGATTTTTTTTACTTACAATTTGTGTATAAATAGGCAGCTAAGTTTATGCTATTAAGGGAGCCAAGAGAGAGGGAGAGAGAGTGCAGTAGAACAAAAGAAAGAGGTGTGGCAACCAGAAGTGAAGAAACACAAACTCTCCCCTCTACAAATTAGAAATCATGTATTCTTCATTCTTTAGGAGTAGTTGTTCAATAGATATGCAAGGCTAAGCTCGTTTTCTTGGTTTCAAGGACACGAAAACCTTCAGATAAGAACCGTGAGATTTATTCTTTCATTTATTTTCAGTTTGTATTATGAACGAGTATGTTTGTTTTTCTATGCATATTTCATATGATTCTTTATCATAATTTGCTAGAGCGGACTCTAAATTATTATTGTCATCAATCTATTGCTGTTTGATAGTTGTGGTATATGAACTTGTGAAGCAACTAAGCTTGATAATTATAGCGGAAATACGTTATTAAACTTAGGGAGAACATTCGATCAAAGCAACACAAGCAGACAAATGTCGCAGTTGCACAAATTAATTACCCTAACTTAAAATTCATTAATCTTAACAACCAATTTGTCTGCTTGTGTTGATTTGATCGAATGTTCTTCCTCAGTTTAATAACATAGTTCCGCTACAATTATCAAGCTTAGTGGCTTTACAAGTTTATATACCACAACTCTGGTTTTGATATCAAACTTGACAATAGATTGTTCACAATAATAATTTAGAGTTCGCTCTAGCAAATTACGATAAACAATCATAGGAAATATGCATAAGAAAAAAAACATACTCGTTCATAATACAAACTGAAAATAAATGAAAGAATAAATCTCACGGTTCTTGAAATCTAAAAGGTCTTTGCGTCCTTGCAACCAAGAAAACAAGTTTAGTCTTGCATATCTATTGAACAACTACTCCTAAAGAATGAAGAATACATGATTTCTAATTTGTAGAGGGGAGAGTTTGTGTTTCTTCACTTCTGGTTGCCACACCTCTTTCTTTTGTTCTACTGCACTCTCTCCCTCTCTCTTGGCTCTTTTAATAGCATAAACTTAGTTGCCTATTTATACACAAATTGTAAGTAAAAAAAATCAAAGTTCAAGTGTGAACATCAATAGATGGTGGTAGTGTGAAGGCGGCTGGTGGTTGGCAGCTAATTTGTGGTTGGTGGCTGCCTTTCTTGACCTTCTAGATTGATTTACTAAAGGAGCTAAATTGCTAAAAAAAAAACTTGTATGTCGGTTTAGATGTTCTGGATATAATTTGGATTCGTTTATTCACGAAACCTGCTTGCTAACAGAATTCAACTGTCATCTTTGAAAAATCATATCTCCCTCATATGGTATCGTTTTTGCGCTGAAATTTGGAGCATTTATAGGTCTTTGAATTAAGAATCCATGAAAATTGAGTTTGCATCAATTGGACTTTTGAAGCTCCAAATATTGAATTTTGAATGACCAAATGTCAACAATGGCAGAATGCGAGATTTGATTTTGAAGGATTTGATTTCCATGCTTTGTCTTTTTATTTTTCTTGCATTACATTTCCAGAAAGGTATGAATATTAGTTTTTTAGTGTCACTAGAATTACTTCATTTTGATCTCTAGAACTCACGCTCTGCACAAAACATTGACTGAACGTCAAATCTGTCTATTTACTTCTTTTTGCATCTTTCATCTAAAAATGCTTTCAAAACATAAAATAAAGAATATCAAGGCATTTTACATATAAAACATGGACAAGACATCAGGTAGATGTTAGTGAAACTATTGAATAATATGGTTATATTATTTGATTTTGAGTGCTTAGGTTGATTAGAGGGTGAAAATTTGGTCATTTTTATGTGTTTTTTCTTTTTATAACTATGTTAAAATTTGGGTTTTGAGGTCTAAAAAATATGAAGAGAGTTAGGATTTTATAATTAAATTCTTTAAATTGAATAATTAAAAGGATATTTAAAATTAAAAAAACATCCTTTTATGTCATAATGTTATGCCAAGTTTGGGTTTTTTATGGTAAATTAAAAATTATATTATAAATCATTATATATAAACCTATTAAATATGCAAAGTTTTATATAAAAAAAATAGTCCATAAATATCTAATGGAAATAAAATATATATTATTTTTTTATTACCAATTTTGATATAGTTTTCTCGTATCAATTGGTCCTTTTGTTTTTCTTATACAACTACAAAGAAATGTTAACGGTATGCTTACTTTTTTGCATTAAATCTTTCTTTTTAGATAATGATAGATTTTTTGTCATTTAAAAAGAACATGCTTATAATAAAAAGGACATGTTTATCTCAAAAAAAAAAAAAATAAGGACTAAAAGATATATTAGCCGTTGTTGTGTCTAGCACATGAAATGAAAAAAAAAATCACATTATTAAATACATTAACAATAATTTAAGAAGGAAAATAAATTGGGATATTTTACCTCGGATACATTAATGAAGAATTGAAACTATTTTATCATAGTTTCAATGATATAATGATGATTAAATTATCAATATCATTATAATATAATTAAATTACATTATCATCTATATAATTTAATTTAATATAACAAAATAAAATTATGTTATACACTATCTAGATCGGAGATAATCAAAGGTTCAGCCTAGCTATAAAGGGTATATTTAGACGTGTGGTTGCGGTCATACTTTTAAGACCCGGAGGCCCGGTGGTTTTTGACCGGGTCGCCGGGTCAATTTTAGTTTTTTTTGAAAAAAATCAAAACGATGTCAAGTCAATGGGTTTGAGGTCGGGTCTTGCCGGGTTAACCGGGTCACCGGGTCAACCCGCCGGGTCAGCCAGGTCACACCGGGTTTGCCTTCCTTTATTTTTTCTTCAACCCGGCCCAATTCCGACCCCGGGTTTCAAAACTATGGTTGCGGTTGTTTTTCAAAGTGTTTTTCATTCTGAAATATATCAAAATGATGTTTTTTTTATTTTTAAAAATTATTTTTGAGATTAACGTATTAAAAATGAAAAAAAAATAGTAAATTTTTTTTAAAAAAATAAATTTTTTAAAAAACATGGATTGATTTACGTTTCCAAACACTCTATTCTTAGATACCTTAAAACATATGATTAAAAATATCAACTTTTTTTATTGTTCTATCCTTTTCCTTTATTGATATTCCTTCCTTATCATTTTTAGTTTCTACTTTGATGAATAACTCCATGAAATGAATCATTTTTTCCATTAATTCCATGCTTTCCCTACTTTGATTAATTTCTTATTAAATAAATATTTCCTCCCTTGTAATAGATAAATTGCATCTAAGAATATGGAAACAAATCCAAAAATATAATGCCAGGAAAATATAAACCCCACAAATAGGGGACCATATATAATTATCAAATTATTATTATTAACAAAATTGCTTCCTCTCTCTCACTTTTTTATCCTTTAGGTTTTTTTTTTCTTCACATAATTTGTTTTTCAATTTATTCTTTTCACATTGATTTTATTTGAGATTAATTTTTATAATTTGTTTTAGTGAACTCAATGTGGGGTTCTCGTGGAGTAAGGAGAAACATCACATCATTGGGTTTGCGCTCAATTTTATATATAAAAAAATAGTTTGGTATTTTACTATTTTTTCTATTGTTCATTAATCGTCTACTCTTTTTTTTTTTCAGTCACATAGTTTTTTATTTTTTTTATTTGATCATTTCACATTAATTTTATTTGAGATTAGTCTTGATCTTGATGAGGGGTTCTCAAAATGTTAGAAAACTTCTTTCATTAGGTTTGTGCTTGATTTTGCAAAATCTAGTTTGGATTTTTGTTTCTCAAAAGATTGAAAATAAAAGGATTATAATTAAAATTAAAATTGATGAAAAAAGCAAAGTACTATTTCAATAAATGATGCTTTGTGAGTAAAGGTACACTACAACCCCTCTGATTTTAAGTTATAGTTAATCACATTAGACATTGAATAGATTTATAAAACATAAAAAAGTAATTTTGTTATTACTGCTTTTATTTTATTTTATTTTTGAAAACCAAAATAAAACACACAAAAAATTCAATTGATTAAAAAACAATAGTTCCAATGTTTTGTATTAATAGCGATGTTTTTTATTTAGAAGTTCTTTTAGTCAAATGGTAGAAATGTAAGACAAATATTGAATATTGAAATAAAACGATACATGGATTAGGATTGACTAGATAGGTGGATATAATACCATGGGTTGGGTCAATTTTTTTTTTTTAATATATATAAGAATGTACAATGATAGCATTTTTTAGGACTAAGAAAAATATGAGATTTAGGTCATTGATTCAAATGAGTTCTATAACTTTTTTTATTTAATAATATGATCAGAAGAAAAACCAATGGCAAAAAAGTGAACCAGAAAAAAAAAACTAATTGAAAAAATAAATATTTGTCAACATTATAAAAAGACACCCTGTAAAGATTATCAAAAGGTCTTAGTAATCTTATTAAAAAACAAAGAAAAAATTAAATGAGAACATGATAACATTATAAAAAGAAAAATAAAAGATACAAAGTTCAATTACTAGCAAAGAAAAAGTTAAAGGATAAAAGAAAAAAAAATTAAGAAAGACCAAAAAAGAACCTAATTCAAGTCAGTATGTCAAATTCAAGGCTCGGTTGTGAGATTGGAATAATCCTATATAGAAGAAATTAAATAAAATAATAGAGATCAACTCTCAATCAAACTAAATAATGAAAGGTGAAACTATATATATATAAAAAAAAAAAAAACATAAAAAACCCAACTCAACCAACCCAGAACCCAAAATATAAGATCAGGATAACCCTGTAGAAAAGAAAGAGGAGAAATCATAAAGCTCAAGGCTCAATAACTTAATGTCAAATAATAAAATTAAAAAAAAAATACAAAATAAATAGCAATCTAAATAATGAGTACCAAATCTAATATAAAAACTATATTAAATATAATAATAAGGGGCTAAATTAAAAAAATAAGATAAATCAAGAAAAGGATTAAAAAAAATTCGCAACCAAAAGAACAAGGACTAAATTGAATAAAAAAAAATATCGATTGATGAAATTGAAAAAAAAATCAAGAAAATGATTTAAAAAATAGCAATCAAAATAATAAGGATCAAATTAGATACAAAAATAAATGAAATTGAAAAAAAATATATAACTTAAGTAATAAAAACAAAACAAATAATAATCAAAAGAATGAGAACTATAAGTAATAAAAATACAAACTAATATGACACATTTAATTTTTAAAAAAGCAAGCACAAAATCCAAGCAAGGAGAGAGAAAAGAGAGGGGGGAAAGTTCATCATAACCCAATTATTGCATCGTTGTGCACACGTGCTTACCACCAAGAAAAGGACAACATGAAACTTCTAGTGCCATCATAGAAGATAATGTTTGTTCGTTAGGAGGTGACGCATGCTCGTCCTTCAATGCACTCACCAACCACTTTTATTTTTTTTTATTATATTTATATTTTAAAAAAAAAATTGAATTGCTCTTCATTCAAATTAATTATAACTAAAAACTTGAAAATATTTTAGATGTCAATTTTAATTATTTTGCTTTTAAGAGAAATGTAGTCATTTTATTGCACAGTCAAAGCGTTAAAAGATCAAAACCTCTGCACCCTAATTTTATTTTTATTTTTTTGCTTTTAACAATATTTAAGTAATTTTATTATGCATCTACAATGTTAAATAACCGATATGTGCCTCATCAATATAGTAATGATAAATGGCTTTATGAAAAAAGTTATTTTATCCTTAATAGCTAGTTAAATGATTTTATTTAAGAATGACAAAAGGATCATTTTATCATTCCAATTCAGAGTAATTTATGTCTAGGGATGTAGTAAAACACAAAGAACTTTTAGTTTATATATATATGAGATGAGTTTGTAGTGATTATACTTTCTTTATTTTTCTATATTAATCAACTTCGAGATAAAATTGTGTTAGGTTTAGGATATCTTAAGGATTTTTCATTAAAAATAATAATGTATCTTATAATTACAATCAAATAATTGATAATTGATATACAATTCAAAAATAAGTTTAATATTCATATAAATATTGAATTTTAGCATAAATTTGATGCATAGTTATATACTATCCTCGATGTTCATGTTTTGTTGTGGAGATGGACTATTTATTTTACAAAAAAAAATGATGTTCAGCTATCGCTAATATATTTTAAAAAGAAATAAAAAAGTGTGACTTAGGGTCCTAAACTTGTTTGTGTCAAATAAGTTATTCCAACTAGATAAAACAAAAAATTAGAAAATAATAGTATATGGATCAAATTTAAAAGAAAAGTGATTAGGATAACATGGAGAAAAAGTATTCAAAAAGAGATAAATGATGTATCTCAATTCACAGCTCATTAAATATAGAAGAACAAAATAAGGTAAAAATAAATATACAAAAAACTAGTCTGAGTTAACCCGAGTTAACATGATAAACTTATAACCTTGATAATCAGGGCCAAATCAAGTTAGGATATCTTATCAAACCTGCAACCGGATAATGAGATTGAAATAACCTAATAAAAAAATAAAGAGATTTATAAAACCTTTTTTAAAAAATTAAAAAAATAACATGTTAAATTTTTCAAACTTATAACCCGAGTTTAAACCTTAAGCACCCTATCTCAAAAAATTATAAAGTCCAATTCTTAATCAATTAAATATTAAAGGATAAAATTAAAGAAAAAAAGTTCAATTATACAAAAGGATTCAGAAAAACAACAATTAAAAGAATAAGGATTAACATTAAAATGCAAAATAAAATTTATATTTGATTAAAAGGTAAAATTGAAAAGAAAATCATTTAGAAAAGGACTAAAAACCCAAAAGAATGAGAATCAAAATTGATATAAAAAATAAAAATAAATTTTTGATTGAATGGTGAAATTGAAAAGAATAATAACTATTACAAAAAGATCAAGAAAAACAAATAGAAATCAAAACAATGAGGAGCAAGTTGAAAAACATAACACCATTAATTTGGATTAAAGGATCAAATTAAAAACTAATAAAACTTTTACAAAAAAGACCAAGGAAAAAAAATATAAATCAAAAGAATAAGGGTCAGATTGAAAAATATAATATTTCTTAAATTGAAATTGAAGGATGAAATTGAAACAAATAAAACTTCTACAAAAAAATCAAGAAAAAAAGTTAGAAATCAAAATAATAAAAACTGAATTTGAAACACTAATAACAAAGAAGATCAGACTATAAATTTTTAGGAAGAAGAGATAAAAGGAAAAAAAAATAATAAAAAAAAGCTCATTAGCAACAAATCAGACCACCAACACTGACATGCTCCACTTCACATGGAAGAGGACATGACATAATGGTATTTTTGGAGGCTTAAAAGTGTCACACGCCACCCGAAGTGCATGGAAGTCTCCTAGTGCCATACTTGCGCCTGTTCTTTTTTGTTTTCTTTTTATTTATCTAAATACTCAATTCCTCTTGAGCTGACATGACAATAACAAAAAAAAAATAGTTTTAAATTTTTTTTATTTTTAAAAGCATTTTGACCGTTTTAATATGCTTTTTAATTGTCTATTATTTTTTATATTTGAAAAAATACCAAATTTCCCTTCAACTAATATTATAATAACAAAAAAAAATTATTATGAAAATACAAAAAAATTTCTTAATGGCAATTTTTTTTTTTCTAAGGGTGTTTTGGTTTTATCATAGTGCAATTAAGATTCAAAAAGATTTTTTTACTCTAAATCAATTTAATAATAATTAATAAGCTCGACACTCTTAAAAGTCAATATTAAGTTTTTCGGATGGTAAGATAAAATTAATATAACATGTTGTTTTTTTATAAATAATGTGTATACAGCTACAATATTTTTCAAATGCCATGTAACTTTTTTTAATAAATAATTAATAGTAAACTTAACAACATATTTATTTTAAAATATGATTGTTTAAGAAATTCATTTTAATAAAAATTAATACTAAAAATGTATTTATTTTTTCTTTTCAATAATTTTTATATTAGGTAATTAAAAAAAACATTGAAAATTAACTTTAAAAGGTATAACTTAACCGATCAAATTTTATGTTTACTCTTTAGAAGTCACCCGTTCAAGTTTTATAAATCTTATAGCTACTGGAGGTTTATATTGCCATTAATTTTAGAACTCATAAGATTAATTAAAATACGCACAAGCTAACCCGACTAACTGCATTAATAATAATAATAAAAAAAAAAAGCACTTCTACGTACACTACACACGGGCATGGCAACAAGGGCCCTTCAGTCATTTCACCAATTTATACTTCCAGAACAGTCCGTAGAAGGCAACGTGGTGAGCCTTCTTTTATATAGTTATTTGCAGGCGGGTTTTATGAGCAGGAAAGAGAACAAGAGCTTAGTGGAAACAATCGACAGAGAAAATGCCTTGCTTGAACATTTCGACGAACGTTAATCTTGATGGCGTCAACACATCTGCCATCCTCTCTGAAGCCTCCTCTCAGGTCGCCAAAATCATCAAGAAACCTGAGTCTGTAAGATTTTTTTTTTCCTTTTGCCTCAGATTCTTTAAAGTTTTTTTTTATTTCATTTTATTTTGTGGTTCTAGGGTGTGTTTAGCTCAATCTCCTCATTTTGGTAATACCCTTTTGTTATACATGTTTTTTAGTCTTGAATGCTGAAATGTGGATAGAATGTTAAAAATTTATGGTCTGTTAGTCTGTTACAACTTCTTTGTGGGTTCCTCTGTGCAAGAAAAAGATTCCGTATTATTGAAACAATTAGTATGTTAAATGTTCTAAAGTGGGTATTCATGATTTGGTTAATGTGTTTTTATATTTTCTTGATGCTCAAAAGTTTTGGAAATATTTATTTCTGTAATGATTAAGTGGGTTATTGTTGATGTTAAATGTGCTTGCCTTAAGTGTATTTGTATGCTTGTTTACACTCTTCTGTCTGGATACTTGAGTTCTTGGCACGGTCATGGCAGCTTGAGTTTGTTTATGGTTCTAAACTCACTTGATATGATTAGGTTGTTTATATTTTGATTTTGACCTGGATAGGTTTAGGTTTTGACTATCACTTGCTTCTTGGGGGGGTCTCATTTGAAGAGTTTCGTTGAGAAATCCAATGTTCAAGTGCGATTGGCAGAAGTGATTCGTGTACGTAGCTTATAATATAGTTAATTCAACTATCACTTGTTTGGCCATGAAAGATAAAATGGGTTTTATCACTGGCCGCATGTTCTTGGCTAGTTCATCTTTATAGTGGCCGTCGACAGTTTGTTCTCTTACACCTACACCAGTAGTCTCTTTGTTTAAATTTTTTCTGCTTTTATGTTTTTGTTAGTTGTCAGTTTTTACAACCTAAAAGAAAGTTGCATGTTTGCATTGATTGATATCTTAGTTTGCCCACTAGATGTGTCTTTTAACTATTTTTATGCGTGCAATCCTGCAGTATGTGATGATTGTGTTGAAGGGCTCGGTTCCAATTTCATTTGGAGGAACTGAGGAGCCAGCAGCTTATGGTGAATTGGTATCTATTGGTGGCCTTAGCAGTGATGTGAACAAGAAACTGAGTTCTGCAATTTCAACTGTTCTTTTATCAAAGCTGTCGGTGCCCAAGTCCCGGTTCTTCCTCAAGTTTTATGATGTCCAGGCAAGCCATCTCCACATCTAATTGTCCAGAAGATGATCATTATCATCCGCATATTTCTTATCATTGAACTCTTCGTGTATTTAAGGCCCATCAAAGCCGAGATTATGCACAGTGTTTGCGTGCTTTACACCTATACTAGATCATGGAATTAAACCCTTGCTGTTTTTCAACTGGCCGGGCAGCGGGAGAACAGTTGCTGAATTCCCTTAGGATTCAACTTATCTTCTGATTTTGTTGATATCGACTACCTTTTTATGGGTTTTTCCTGCCACTACTAATGGTTTGATGCTTGCCTTATTTTACAGCGCTCCCACCTTGGTTGGAATGGTTCCACCTTCTAAAGCCAGCTTCTTGCCTGACTTGCTATCAGACTTGACACCACGCTTTCAGACAGATGCGTCTTTGGTGCTTTGCGGTTGTAGAAACCTCATCTAAGTAGGATATTTCTGTTTCCGTCTAGGGTTATGGCATGGAGAACGTGAATGCTTTTAAACTGTGCCTCTTTTATGGGAAAAAAAACTATGTTTTTAATTGCTTGAAATCTAACCTAAATAACTGTTTAGTCATTAATGGATGTTCTTTGACATGCATGTTTAGATATTTAGACTTTGCATCCTCATATGATCTCAAACTAGTTACTGGTTCTTGTTCAGACTGTTCACCATAAATCTTGTTAATTAACCCTGCAACGAAGAGAACTCAGACATTGGATTGTTCACACCATCTCCATAAAAGGCACTCTAGTATCATTTTCTTCTGTGTTGCTAGCTACTAGCTAGAGCTACAAATTGTTCGAATCTGGCGCATGATACAGATTCTTGCAGATCATCATTCGTGTATCAAAGAAAGTGATTCGAGATGCCTCTGCACCTGCTTGAAGCAGGTAATCTTGCATGCATCTTTGCTGCTCATTTGATGCCCATTCATTCTCAATTCCAAGAATCATTTCTGTCAGCCCCCCATGCACAATATCCTAACTTCCAGATGGTAAAAGACTTGTCAATGGAGCTAGAGAAGTTAGCATATAATAAATTAAGATGAATGATCTGAGCATATTCTAACCAAATATCTTGGATCTGATCGCATGATGTTGTCTGATACTGGTCGTGTAACCGCACCCTTCTTCTTATGTTTGAAGCTGTAGAACAACAGTATTTGAAAAAAAATCCTCAGATGTAAGATTTTTAAAAATATTTATTTTTTTATTTTAAATTAATATTTTTTTATGTTTTTAAAAACACTTTTAAAAAAAATTACTATCATATTCTCAAACATTCTATAATTAATTATTTTTTTTATTAAAATAAAAATATATTTTTTAAAAAAATATTCAAGTTCATTCAACAAGTTTAAATGAATTTAATAAATATAAATAATATATAAAAAAAAACGTATTTTTATTTTCACCTCCCAATCTAAGAGATGCTAAACGCATCCTTAATTTTTATTTTTATTTTCTTTTTATTTCTTAACCATCCAGCGAATCCCTGGGTCAAGGTGGGCTTTTCTTTGTGCTAAGCCCAAACTCTCTTGAAACCCCATTGGGCTTCCAAAATTTAACCCTTCCCTTCTAGGCTTTCACCATCCTTCCAGCAGAAAGGAAGAGACAGGAACGTACCAACCAACTACCAAGAAACCTGGCATGTGAAACCTTTTTATTTGTCAAATTAACGGTAGGAAGGCAAGACGAAGCTGGTCCTCCCGTGTCGGTGACTGAACCGTAATTAAGAAGGAAAATAAACATTGACCGAAAAAAATAAAAAAATATTAATAATAATAAAATCTCTCTCTCTCTCTCTCTCTCTCTCAACTCCCTCCGCTAAATCATTCCTTAAATCGTCTCTCTAAGCTTGGCCATTTTCATCTCCCTAAATTCCCTTCCTCCAAACAAAAAAAAAATTCTACACGATGTCGTCTCAATCTCCGCCAGTCCTCCCTATAACAAACCCCCAACCAACCACCACCACCACCGCCACTGCTTCCCAGCCACCACTCCCTCCACACGCCTTACGCGCATTCCTTAACAACATTACCGAATCCGTCCGCAACGGCTTCTCCCAACGCCGCCCCTTTTCCGAACTAATCGACCGATCCGCTTTCTCCAAACCCGAATCCATATCCGAAGCCACAACCCGGATCCGCAAAAACTACACCTATTTCCGCATCAATTACCTCACCGTCATTTCCGTAATCCTCGCATTCTCCCTCCTTACTAACCCCTTCTCCCTCCTCCTCCTCGTCGGTCTCTTCTGCTCCTGGCTTTTCTTGTATCTCTTCCGCGCTTCCGATCAGCCTCTGGTCCTCTTCGGCCGGACATTAAGTGACCGTGAAACGCTCGGGATTCTAATCGTTTTGAGCGTTTTCGTGGTTTTTCTAACGAACGTTGGATCAGTGATCATCTCGGCGCTTTTGATCGGTGTGGGGATTGTCTGTGCTCATGGCGCTTTTCGTGTTCCTGAGGATCTTTTCTTGGATGATGTTCAAGAAAACGCGAGTACTGGGTTCTTGTCTTCATTCCTTGGTGGCGCTGCCTCTAATGTTGTCGCCTCCGCCGCTCCTATTGTGGCCGCCGCCCGTGCTTGAGGATCTGGAGGATGTGGTATCAATTAACGTGTTTTAGTAGATGAAATAAACACGAATCATAAATGGATTTTGGTCTAATTTGCATGGATTTATATTTTATTTTTTGTACCTTTTCATATGGGGTTTTGTTATTCTGTAAACGGATCTACATGTATTTTCTTTCTTTTTAGGATGTAATTCATATGATTGGCTGTAATTAGTTTGATTTTACATGATTAGTGAATCTTTATCTTGTTTTACTGTGATTGGATTGCGCATACTCGAAATATTTGGACAGATCTATGGGATCTTGGGGTTGATTTTGTGGTTGGGAGATTGCTGTGTCTTGGTTATGTGTTTTCGTTCGTAAGTCAATGCTGATGAACTTTGTTGGTAGCCTGTTAATTGGAATGCATGCATGATCAAATTTTCAAGACATTGATTTTGTCATTTTTAGGAAGGAAGGGTCTGAGACGTTTTCGTGACATTGTTATAACTTTTGTTCTTGCAACTGATCAGTCATAAAAGAATTTGCATCAATGAATTTGTTTGTCTTGACAGGACAGGATATCCTTCAACAGGTTTTCTTTTTGTTGCTTGCGTCTGATTCATGTGTTTTAGAAGTGTATTCTCGATGTCCTTACGTAGATTAGTTTGCGGGCATGCTTGATTTATGGATTGAGTTGGTCCTAAATGCAATGTCTAGATCAGTATGATCTTGACCAGCATCATGACGGTGCCATTGGTGGTTAATTTGAATGGTGATGAGGTTCCAAGCAGTGCTGTTCTTGGAGAATCTATGTAGGACTTTTTACTAGTCATAGTAAGTAAATGGTATGCATACCTTTGATAATCTAAATGTGCTTAGGCTATAACGGATTCATATTGTGTGAACCACCAATTATGATTTTTGTCAAGCAGGGATACGTTTTGTGGACTTAGAATTCTAGCAACTCACCCCAAGCTCAATTGAGCATGGTCTTGGTTACACGAGTTTGTTCTTGTCATTGCTGTATCTATGCCTTGTGCTAATGATTTTTAAGCCAAAATTTAACTCAGGTGCATACAACCCCCCTTTTTTTGTCATGCAAGATGATGTTCGGTCTTGGTCTTGATCTTGATCTTGACCTTTTCTTTACAAGTCATCATGTTCTTTGTAGCAGCTGAATGTGTCAATTTTGCTGTCCTCCAGAACCCTTTGTTCATTTGATTTTATTTTATGGCATTACGGTAGGATGCTTTTCACTTGACATATCTTCATACTGTTAGGGTTATGTTGAGGGAGGTGCAGGTCAGGTTTTTGTGGTTCAGTGGCCGTCCGCTTACAGGTCTCATGCAGCTAGAAATCAGCATGTTTGCATGATTGCAATGTCTGCATACAGGTGGTTGTTCGGAAGTTTTATTATCGTTGGTTTTGCGCGTCTGCACTGTAATTTAGGCCTAATAAATCTCTAGTTGGATACTATTTTTGCATTGCTCTGTCTGCAAGTGATGGTCCCAAATTTCCGCCCTCTGCCGTCACATGGAGGACGACGGTTCGTGATTCTATTCTCAACAATTGAACTCGGACCTTTTTCCCATCTAATTGTGCTTTTGTGGGGAGGCTTAATTTTTAAAATAATATAAATAATACTGCATGAATAAACCTATGAGAGTGCAGTGTGGTGGTCTGTGGCAGCGGATTTATTTATTTTCTAAAGTTGAAAAGGGCAAATGCACTATACGAAGATCTCAATGAACTATTTTGGTCCAAGAGCATCCATGCACAAGCTTTTTGGCGATGACGAGAGCAAATCAATCTGTGGAGTGCTTGAACAATGAGCCCAGTGGTTGCATGCATAGAAAAGCTTGAATTTAATGATTAGCCCTGTACGAAGGACAGAAAACTAGTCTCATGATTTGCCAATAATTAACACAACCACGTATTGCCTGGAGGCTAGATGCTAGTTTACTGTGGTGAAATTGTAATTTTGAGTTTTGACCGAGACTGAAAACATGTGTGTTGTGTTGTTCCCTGACCAAGAAATATAGCCGTTGGAGAAGGGTCCCTGTTCAGGTTGAAGACTGGTTCAGCAGCTCATGAACGTTCAGTAATAACATATTGTATACAAGTAAAACTAGCCGTTGGAAGCAGAGAAGAAACTACACCCTCCCCCTCCTTTTGTCCCCCCTTATCTCCTCCTCTCTAACCTCCACTATCACATTGCTCCCTCACGTACCGAATTTCCCCTCCTTGCTATTCTTTTTCTTTCTTCAAGAGAGGAGAGTGCAGACACTCTTAGAAACTCTCTTCATTTCTTTCAACCTTCTTGTTTCTTGAAGTTGTTCATGGAAAATACTTGTCATTCCCGCGACAAGTGCTTTCTGTGTGCACACTTATGCTTGTTTCTACTAGTTTTTTTGCCCCAGTTTGCTTCGAGCAAAAAATGGGACGGTGTAATTGTCACCCAATCAGATTATCGATCTCTTCGAGCTATAAAGAATGAACTGATCGACTTCAAAGGGTTTTTACGCAGCTGGAATGATAGTGGATATGGAGCTTGCTCTGGTAGGTGGGCAGGAATCAAATGTGTCAAAGGACAGGTTATTGCTATCCAGCTTCCTTGGAAGGGACTAGGTGGCAGAATCTCCGAGAAGATTGGTCAGCTTCAAGCACTCAGAAAGATTAGTTTACATGACAATGTTCTTGGTGGTACTGTCCCTTCTTCTCTTGGTTTTCTTCGCAATCTAAGAGGAGTTTACCTCTTCAACAACCGGCTTTCAGGCTCTATTCCTCCCTCACTTGGTAACTGTCCTGTTCTTCAGAGTCTTGATGTAAGTAACAATTCACTCATTGGTACAATTCCTCCAAGTCTTACAAATTCTACTAAGTTATATAGACTTAATTTGAGCTTTAATTCGTTAATGGGGTCGATCCCAGTTGGTCTTACTCAATCCCCTTCTCTCATATTCCTTGCTATCCAACACAACAACATCTCTGGGCCAATCCCAGATTCCTGGGGGGGTAAAGGGAACTATTCTTCTCTCCTTCAGTTCTTGACCATTGATCATAATCGCATTTCTGGAACTATTCCTGTTAGTCTTAGCAAGTTGGCTTTACTTCAAGAGATTTCTCTTAGTCAGAATCAGCTTTCTGGGGCCATACCTTATGAAATGGGGAGTCTCTCAAGGCTCCAAAAGCTAGATGTTTCAAACAATGCTTTCAGTGGAAGCATTCCATTTAGCTTCTCCAATTTAACCTCGTTAGTCTCTCTGAATCTTGAGGGAAACCGTCTCGAAAATCAGATCCCAGAAGGTTTTGATAGATTGCATAACCTCTCAATGCTAAACCTGAAAAACAATCAGTTCAAAGGCCCTATCCCAGCTTCTATTGGAAACATTTCTAGCATCAACCAGCTTGATTTAGCCCAAAACAATTTTAGTGGAGAAATTCCAGCTTCTCTTGCTCGCCTAGCCAATCTCACTTATTTCAATGTTTCTTACAACAATCTTTCTGGTTCTGTTCCCTCTTCTATTGCTAAAAAGTTCAATTCAAGCTCCTTTGTGGGAAACCTTCAGCTATGTGGCTATAGCATTTCAACCCCATGTCCTTCACCCCCTCCAGAAATTCTTCCAGCTCCAACAAAAGGATCACCAAAACATCATCACCGAAAACTTAGCACCAAAGACATCATCCTCATAGCGGCTGGTATCCTCTTAGTTGTGCTGCTGCTTCTCTGTTCCATTCTGCTCTGTTGTTTGATGAAGAAAAGGTCTGCTTCTAAAGAAAAGAGTGGCAAAACTACTACGCAGGGGCTCCCAGGGAAAGGTGAGAAAACAGGTGCTGCGGCAGTTCCTGAAGTTGAATCTGGTGGTGAAATGGGTGGGAAGTTAGTCCACTTTGATGGCCCATTTTTGTTTACAGCAGATGACTTGTTGTGTGCAACTGCGGAGATAATGGGGAAGAGCACTTACGGAACAGCATACAAGGCAACATTAGAGGATGGAAATCAAGTTGCGGTGAAAAGGTTGAGGGAGAAGACTACAAAGGGGCAGAGGGAGTTTGAGACTGAGGCTGCTGCTCTTGGAAAGATTAGGCACCCAAATCTCTTAGCACTAAGGGCATATTATTTAGGTCCCAAAGGAGAGAAGCTTCTTGTTTTTGACTACATGCATAAAGGGAGCCTTGCATCCTACCTCCATGGTAAGTTTATTCTACCAGTTTTTATGTCATCTACACTATCTGCACATTTTAATGATTCATTTTGACTGCTTGTATTAATTAATGATTTAGGAATCATTTTAGAGAACTAAAATTAAGATGAAATAAAAATTAAGAAGGCTGAAAGTAGCATGAAACACTTGGTTTGAAACAAAGGAAATTTATGATCTTGCTTTCATGAATCTTAAATAGCCAAAAGATGTTGTTAATGATTGTATTGAACTTGTGAGGTACAGTTTTGGTGTAAAAGATGAGTTTTGAGCAAGAACTGTCTATTATGCTTCAAGGGAACATTGATGGAAAGGAATTAAAGACCAGAGATGGAAAGAAAAACTTAAAGAAAGTAGTAACTGGCCTTGTCTTGCTAAGCAAATTCCTAACCATCAGGAGCGATTCTTGTCTACCTTAATCTTTCTTTTGCAGCTCGTGGGCCTGAAACCACTGTCAATTGGCCAACAAGGATGAACATAGCCATTGGCGTTGCGCGTGGACTAAATCACCTCCACAGCCAAGAGAACATCATTCATGGGAATCTCACATCAAGCAACGTGTTACTCGACGAGCAAACTAATGCACACATTGCAGACTTTGGCCTCTCCAGGCTCATGACTGCTGCTGCCAACACCAATGTGATTGCCACTGCTGGAACACTCGGCTATCGCGCACCAGAGCTCTCGAAACTCAAGAACGCCAACACAAAGACTGATGTGTACAGCCTCGGGGTGATCATTTTAGAGCTTTTGACTGGGAAATCACCAGGTGAACCAATGAATGGCATGGATTTGCCACAATGGGTTGCATCAATAGTGAAGGAAGAGTGGACTAATGAAGTCTTTGATTTAGAGATTATGAGGGATGCACAAACTATAGGTGATGATGAGTTGCTTAACACTTTGAAATTAGCTCTGCATTGTGTTGATCCCACACCAGCAGCTCGTCCTGAAGCCGAACAAGTTGTTCAGCAGCTTGAGGAGATTAAGCCAGAGCTAGCTGCTGCTCCTGCTTCGGCTGCTGCTGATGAAGGAGCCGAAGTCCCGCCAACAACTGAATAAAGAGTAATCCTATTCTTTTTGTGTGCAAGAAATCATGTTTTGTTGCAGTTTATTTGTGCTGCTTTACAAGGTGGTGCGCTCTATCATAGGGGAGGGGAGGGGGTAGAATTCAAATTCTTTAATTCTTATATTCTTGTCTACTATATGTAAATACAAGCCAGTGAGTTCTTTTGAAAAATGTAATCTTTTTTATTGGGATAATAATGTATTCTTTCAATTCATTATTCTGTTAGTAAACAGAAAAAATCTTAAATAATCAAAATTATCAAATTTCACAGTTATGTTTTTGTCTCTCACATAGTTTACTAAATTAAATGTACTTATCCTTGTGGGTTGATGACTAGTTTAAAAAAAACCAACTCAAAGTTAAACCTAGTTTTATTTTTTTATTATTAACGTGAGTGTTTGAGTTAATTTGTGTATATTTCGACTCATTACACAAATTCTGAAGTTAATGGTCATATAAATCTCCAGTAATTTTGAGATTTGTGGAACTTGAACTGTAACCTCTGAAAAATAAATTTAAAACCTAATCAATTAATTACACCATATGACCCGGATTCTTCTCCGAATCAAAACTGAAAAAGGAATTTTTTTGCAGAAAAGATTGAAATTGGTTTAAGAATCATTATCTTTATTGAAAAGAGTTTTCCTCCTTACATGACAACAAATTATAACAATTGAGAAGGACACAAATTACATTGCCCACTCTCTTCTTCCACACTACTTGATGACTGATGAGCAAGCAAGCCATCATCGAGTGTGATTTAGAGCTCATGAGGGATTCACCAACCATTAGCGATGATGAGTTGCTTGATGCATTGAAACTAGAGCGGTTCCGACAAGTTCTTTGGTGGCAAGTACAGGAGATTAAGCAAAAATCTAGCATTTTCCTATACTTTTTAGGAGTAAAAAACGACTAATTTTGGCTTTCAATTTATTTTGGAAGGTTAACTATATATGAGGGAAGTCCACAGATTCTTTGATTCTTGCAATATTTATTGTAAAATTAGGAATTGTTCATAAAGAAAAAATATAATATAAGGTAGAAATCATGCTTATGATTGGTGTCCATAGACTTTTATTTATGAATTACCAATCAATCAAACTTGAATCAATTATTTTAATTAAAAATTATTATTTTATTTTTTAAAATAAAAATAAAATAAAATTTTATCAAATCAATTAAATTATATAATTTTTTTTTTGATAAATTAAAACTTTACTAAATCAATATATTATCTAATTCAATTGAATATTCAACCCGAATCACTCTCTAAATCCTAAGTTTTTTCTATTAGTTCATGGGCCAAACTGAATTTAATAACTATATTAATAATGGGAGGAAAAGTAAAAAGCCAATAATCTCTCTTTCCTTTTCTTCCCTTCCCTCCTTTTTTCTCAAACCAAACACAGTATTTATCAATTGCCCAGCCATTAAAACGACACCGTTTCTTATCTTCTCCCTCAAACCCAAAAAACACACTCTTCTCTCCCAATACCTAGCCCTCTCTCTCTCTCTCGCTCTCTCTCTCTCTCTATCTGTCTCGCCATGGACGATCTTCCATTCCAAAAGATCACAATATCAGGCCCCACATTATCCGCCTTGATGCACCGCATCACCACTTCCCTCGGCGACGTGGACGGTCTCTTATTCGGCCACGTAACCCATCTCACCCCTTCTACCCTCACCGACGACAACACTCCCCAAAACCCCGATTCTAACCTAATCGCTACGATTACCTCCTTCTTCTGCCCTAACATCCCTCTCTCCTTCTACGACTCGCTCGGCCGAGTCGACTCAGTGACGCTCCACCGACTCGTCTCCTCAACAACTCATCAAAGCAATAGTAGCAGTAGCAGCAGTAATTTCCTCGGCTGGTTTTCCGCGAGAAGGAAGTCCCCAATCCGCCCTTCGATGAGGGAATTCTGCGTTTCGCAATCTTTGAGCCGCCTTAAGACGGCGGCGAAGGGTGAGAAGGATTTGAATCCGTGCGTATTTTTGTTGTTTACCACGCCAGTACAAGGCGAGTTGTTGTATCATACGCATGAATATCGCGCGTATCAGTTTCGGGTTAATTCAAGGTGTTTTGACCCGAAATCGATTGGGATTGATAACATTGGGCCGGATTTTCGAGGAAACTACGGGTGTTTTAGCCCTAATTCGCCGTTTCCCGAGTTAAAGTGTGCATCGGCGATGAATGATGAGGTGGGGGAGGGTTTGAATAGGATGGAGAGGGTTTTAAATGATCAAAAGGAGTTGGATATGGTTGCAGAAGGGTTTTCTGTTAAGGATTTAGGGAAGTTGATGGGATCGGAGACGGTGAATTCTACAATGAGTTTGGAGGATTTGTATGAGAAAATGTTGGGTAAGCTTGATAGTTTGGCTAGGCAAGTTGAGAAGAGTAATGCTAAGGTGTTGGATATGGTAAGCATTGGATAATTGTATTTGTGCATGCATTTTGTGATTAGCTTCTTAATAATGGTTTACAGTGCTGATAGTTGTATTTTGTCATGGCCAATCATCAATTAGAAATTTAGAAGGCAGAAAGATTAAGTATATTGAACTCTGCCTTGTGGATTAGGCATGTTTGTCCTGGATGGGTTTGAATGGCATTGATGTTTGCTTTGAACTTTTGGCAGGAAAATCATAATAGGAAACTGAGGTACAAAATTGCCAGGCCTGTACCAGAATAACTGCTTCAGTCCTTTTTTTTTTCTTATTGTATCAGGTAATTTTGTTTCTTTTGCTGAGGTTTTTCTTTTCTTTGCTGCATTATAAAAAAACAAAAAAAAAAAACTAAGTGTGGTATTTTGTTAGAAAATAGAGTTCAATGCAGAGCGGCTACAATCATAATAACTGCAACATGAATAAATGATGGGTTACAAGATTTATGAATTGAATCTTGTGTGTCACAGTGAGAAATTGGATAGAGAACTAGCATAAATTCATCCATTTCGCAATATGTTGAGAGTTTGTTGTGTGAGAATACTCGAGTTCTTATGCTCTCAAGTTCACTATAATTTACTTCACGGGGTCTATACAAGTTTTCCTGGTTTTTCAAGGAAGCTAGAGTTCATATATTGTGCTCATCTTTGTATAAAATATTTGTGCACCATATGTTTTTTTTCCCCTTTTCACATTAGCTCCTGAACTTCTCTTTAATGTAGTTCTTACTTTTTGAGTCACATGTGTGCTTAAAGATCAAAAGAATCCGATTAGGCTTATCCAAGTATTACTTCTTTATATGGTTTTAAGTTTAACTTGCCTGAAGAGGGACTAGACTCATGTGTAAGAATAAAAACACGGGTTCCCTATAGCTTCACAACATTTTATGAACAAATTGTTTCTCTGTTTAGCTTGATGTGTATGGTTTCCACTTATGACAAAGCTGTTTATGGTATTTCGAGTTTATCCTACATTAGCTAGCTACTTAGCCAAGTCAATTCTCTCTGTGTTATGGTGTCATGATTTCCCTTTTTAAATTGTAACGCTTGAATTGAGACTCATCTCTAACTACTGTTCATGGTCCCTGTTATTTTTTATAGCAGTCTATAATATCCGTTTGAACCTAAGCCTCAGAAAACTTGTTTGAATGGTTCTCAGAAATCTCTTTATTCATTTGCAACTTTGCTCCTGGATACCCTATAATCTTGTCCGTGGCTTTGAGGCAGTATAGACTGTTGTGAAGGTGTAGTCATGATTCTAGTAGAAACTGTCTTTGTGTTTGTGGCCTAGTAATCTTACATTTTAACAAATTATTAGATTTTGGTACCATTTTTCTTTGTAAGCTGACTGAAAAGAGTGATCTTCCATTTGACATCGAAGTTTGAATTTTCTTAGCACTTGGTTGAAATGTTAGAAGCTGGTCCGCTTTAGATCTCTCATTTTTCCTCCTGCCCTGTTGTTTTGGGGGAATCTTTTTGCACAGGAAGGTGCCCAATCACGTAGCCATTGTTTGGGAGGATCTGTAATCAAGAAATTAGTATTGATTGCTACCGTTGTTGTATATTTGTGGCGGGAGTTCAAGATGCCTGATTATCATTGAACCGCAGATGATACCAGCAACTGCTTTGCGGTGGATTTTCAGAACGGCTCATTACCCCCTTCTTTTTGAGTTTGTGTACACTGTACACTTTCATTGTATTAAAATCGTTGCTTTGTGCTATCTTGAATTTGCTTATACAAGGAGAACTGAGAACTTGATGTTGGTTTAGAAAAGAAATGAAATCAAATGGTTATGGTTATGGTGCTTTGATCTCTGCTTATTGAATTTTTCATTTGTGCTCAGGCGCTGACACTGTGCCTTTCATCCTGTCAATACTGGGCCAGATCTTAATTGGTCTTAAGACCAAACCGGAACGGTCAGACCACCCAGTCCGGTCTGGTTCTGATACCATTGCCTAGGGATGGCAATTTGTACTATCATGTTTGGTTTCCACTATATTCATTCGCCTAGTGTCCCCCCCCCCCCCAACATTTATTAGCACCCCCACATTTATTAGCACTATTGCATTTTGACCCTTTTTTATTATTATTATTATGGTTATTGATTTTTTTTTTTCTAATTTAGTAATGTTTATAGGTTTTAGAATTATCAAAAAAAAGATATTCCAGTATCGGATTGGTATTAAAAAAAATATCATACCATCATTCTATGGTCAATTTAAAAAAAAAATTAAATAAAAAATAATTTTAAAAGAAAACTAGGTTAATAAGCTTTGTAAAATCAATGACCTTGGTATCTCTGGGTTGTGGGTTTAGTATTTTTATTTTTTAATTAAATTTAATTATGTGATTGTTTATTTTTTTTATTTTATAGTTAAAAAAATAGTTTTGAAAAAAAATATATGTTACTAAATTTTAAAAAGTCGTGTAATTTTTTTTTAATTTTTTTTTATTTTATCCTTTGATATTGGATTGATTGATAATTGAATTTTATAATTTATTTTGTTTTGTTTTTTATGAGGTTATTATAGTCTTAAAAAATATATCAATATTAGTTTAACACTTTGATTTTGCCACTGTTTATTTTTATATATTAAATAAAAAATAGATTTTTTTTAAAAAAAACAAGTTATTAATTCCAATGGAGTCCAATACCCAATTTGTGATTTGATGTATTAACCTGGGTTAGCTAATTCACGGGTTTAATTGATTTACCCATCAAATGTAATATATTTTTTTTAGTTTCTGGTCCTTTAATTTTTCTAAATTGTTTTTATTTCACTATTATTCAATATTGGATTGGTTAAGAAATAGAATTTGTAAGGTGATCAAGGTCAATCCAATTTTGTATCGTCTCAATATAAAAACAAATTGTTGTCTTAAGGTTTTTTTAAAAAAAACTATGTTATATTTTTTTTGGTCATCCAATTTGTCTTTGGATTCATTAAATTAAATAATTCATTTTGGATCAACTCTCTCGCAGTTTAATTAGAAACTCAAGCTAGACAATGAATCGAGTTGACAGGTTTCAAGAACGAACTAGTTAAATGAACAAAAAAAAAACCTTGGTTAATAAGCTTTATAGAGTCAATTACTCAACTTGCGAGTTTGGTGAGATAACCTTGGTTGTCCTAATTTGTGGGTTACCTTTTTTTTTCCCCTCTAAATGAACTCAATTATGTAATTGTCCATTTTTTTTATCATATAATTAAAAAAATAGTTTCAAAAAAAATATATTATTAAATTTTAGAAAGTCGTTTTTTTTTATATAAATTTATTTTTTTCGATTTCATCATTTGATATTGAACTGATTGAGAATATAGTTTTATATTTTGTTTTGTTTTATTTTTTATGAAGTTATCATAGTCTTAAAAAAAGTCTCAGTATTGGTTTGATACTTGATTTTGCCTATTGTTTATTTTTGTTATCATATATTTAAATAAAAAATATTTTTTAAAGAAAAACAAGTTATTAATTCTAATGGAGTCCATTATCCAATTTGCGAGTTTGACATGTTGATATTTTTTTTTTTTCTTTCTAGTCCTTTAATTTTTTTTAATTGTTTTTTTTATTTCACTTTTATTCAATATTGAATTGGTTGAGAAATCAAATTCATAGTTTATTTTTTTCTATTTTCTATAAGGTTATTATAATCTTAAATAAATGTTTGTTTAGGATTAATGCTCGATTTTAAAAATATCTAATATCATCATAAAATTAAACAAAAAAAAAATTTACAAAAACAACAAAGTTATTAAATCTATTGAGTTCATAACCCAAGTCGTAGGGTGACCAACATCAATCCAATCTAATATTATCTCAATATGAAAACAAATTATTGTCTTAAAGTTTTTTTAAAAAACTATATCATATTTTTAATGGTTATCTAAGTCATCTTTGGACTCATTAAATTGAATAATTCACTTTAGATCAGCTCTCACGCGGTTTAATTCAAAACTTGAGCCAAGTAATGAGTCAAATTGGCAGGTTTCAAGATCAAACTGTAACATTGCCAAAAAAATCTTCATACTCTTAACATTTCTTTAATATGGGGTGCATGCAAATACACTATTATTTACCTAAACGGTAATAAAATTAGTTATTTTTACCATATGCATCATGTCTCATGTCTCATATATTTATGTAGGTATCTATATTTATTATTCAACATGAAATATAAATATATGGATAAATATGTATTTAATTCGAGCTTATATTTATTATATTCAAGTTAAATATATACAGAAAATTTTATTTTAATACATGTTTGATATTAGTTACTTTTACCATATGCATCATATCTCGGATATTTATGCATGTATCTATATTTATTATTCCACATGAAATATAAATACATGGATAAATATGTATTTAATTCAAGCTGATATTTATTATATTCAAATTAAATATACATTGGAGATTTTTATTTTAATGCGTGTTTGATATTATAGTCCATGTGTTTTTTTAAAAGTGATTTTTAATTAAAAATAAATTAAAATAATATTTTTTATATTTTTTTATTTTTCATATCAGTAAATCAAATATATTTTAAAAAAACATTAATTTAATTTTTAAAAAGTAAAAAACATGCTGTGATGTAACATAAAAACAACGCGTAAAAAAAAGAAAGAAAATAGAAGTTACACGGATCCTTGGCCTTTGTCAAGACAGAAAAGTAGAAAAATTTGACGCTTCCTCTCCTTTACCTTTTCTTTTTATCTTCTTCTTCCCAGATTTGATGCTCTAGTAAATAGCCGCAATTCGGCCCAAATTGATATTTTATTGGATAGACCACGCAGAAGAAAATATCAGACGCGATGTCTTGATCTCCAAGAAAATGACATGAAGCAAGTAATGGGGTATTGCCACGTGTATTATGCGTTGGCTAAATGTAAGCCACGACAAAGTCTTACAGGGCCACGTCAACAAAGCATCATCTATCTTGGGACTATAAAAGCAGAAGTGCAAGCATATCCATTCCCTCCTAAAGTCCTGAAATCTGAAAGAGTAATAGTAGACAATCGTTACTTCGCATCGAAGATAAGTCCTCCCAGCAAAGTTTCCGCACAAGAACACGAGCACCAACTTATATTCCTAAAACCCTAGATAAACCTCAATAGACAAAAGTAAAAGGAAGAAGGACACTTGAAGGAGTTAGAAGAAAGAAAAGGGAAGGTAAGGAGGGTATCAATCAAGTTACTTTTGGTGAGTTCTCTGTTTTTCGACTTCAGACAACTTGGGTTATTTTTATTAGCGGTTACTAACTTGTTTTCATCGTAAGCAAAGACTGGATTCTCTTGAGATTTTTACGAGAAACACATGGGGTTTTGTTCTCATAACCTTTTCATTTTGTGGTTTTAGAACAAGCTTCAACGTCTTTAATGAGTATTGACATGGAAGATTCGTTGAGACAGAGTTCTTCGCTTGGGTTTAGCAGCAAGAACAAGAAGAAGTGGCTGAGAAGGCGGAATGGTTGTGAATCAATAGAAGATACACTTGCAAAGTGGAAGAAAAACAACAAGCTTCAGATAACCAAGGTTCCAGGCAAGGGGTCGAAGAAAGGTTGCATGAAAGGAAAAGGTGGCCCTGAGAATAAGAGCTGTAGATATAGAGGTGTTAGGCAGAGAACTTGGGGCAAGTGGGTTGCTGAAATTAGAGAGCCTGTCAAAAAAGGCAGCGTAACGAACAAACGAAGAATTAGACTCTGGCTGGGTACATTTTCTACTGCTGTTGAAGCTGCTCGTGCTTATGATTATGCTGCAAGAGCCATGTATGGTCCTAATGCCATACTCAATTTCCCAGACTACTCTCATGAATCAGGGGGTCAGTTGGATAGCTTATCGTCTTCGATGACTGCAACCGAGTCTAAAACAACACTGGATCAGTATGAGGATAATATGGTTGAGAGATTGAAGATGGGTAGTTGTGGGTCAAGAGAAGTAAATAAACAATCAGGCTCTTCTGGGATTTACGCTGTCAATGAATCGGAGGAGGAAGTTGAGAAATTTCAGGTGGCAGAGAGCAGTGGAAGGGAGTTGAAAGCTGAGGGATGGGATTTAACAAATGAATGGATGTCTTCTCATCATGTTGAAGCTGAAGCACCCGTATTGAGGGGAGAAATGGATGGAGAACTTGCAGAAATGGATGGAGAACTTGCAGAAATTGTGGAATCTTGGGGCTGTCATGGTATCGACGACAGATATGATTTCTTGCAGAATGAGACTGAAAATGTAGAAAATAAATTAAAGAATGAGATTGCGGAATCCAGATTGAGCAGCAGACTCCATGAATGCTTGTATTCCGACCATGATATGAGAACTGATCGCAAATCTTTCTATGATGCTCAGATGCCATTAACGACGGGAGAAGTGTTTTCAGGCTTGACAGGTGGTAACTCTAACCACTTTGAGGCCAGGCATGATGACATAAACCTGGGTTTATGCAATCCAGAAATTGATATCAAGCCTTCTGTCCAAGGTATTTCTGACAGTGGTGCTTCAAAGGGAGAGAGGAATTATGGGTATGTTCACGGCGAGGTTCATGCTGACTCTAACCACTTTGAGGCCAGGCATGATGACATAAACCTGGGTTTATGCAATCCGGAAATTGATATCAAGCCTTCTGTCCAAGGTATTTCTGACAGTTTTGCTTTAAAGGCAGAGAGGAATTATGGGTATGTTCACGGCGAGGTTCATGCTGCAAGCCAGTTACAGAGTGGAAGGCCACCTGAACTCCCCTGCCAGTTACAGAGTGGACGGCCACCTGAACTCTCCTGCCAGTTGCAGAGCCCAGGAACCAATCTACCAGGGAGCTTGAGCTTCATTCAGGAGGCAGATTTAGGTGGGGGCTGTAATTTTGATCTGTTGAAGCAGGACATCAACTGGGGCTTAGTTGGAGAGCCGGAATTGCTTGATCCCTGGTTCCATGAATTACAATTCTAGTAATATTCGAGTATCAATAAAACAAGTTGCTTTGGTATCTAGCGGCGAGTACCATTGATGGTGCTAAAGCTAGCTGTAATTTTTGAACCTTAGCCTGATATATATGTCTCTCTTTTACTCTATCTGCGGTGGAAGGATCTGTAGCAATTCAATCTCTTTGAACTCCCAGCAGAGAATTTTAACAATCTTGTACAAAGCTTTTCTGACTTCGTATGCATGTCATTTCTATAGAATATGTAGTTCCTTTGAGAGGGGAACAATCTCGTACAATATGCTGACAATCACTCGTAAGAGATGCTAAAAGGAGCATTTCTATAGCTCTTGCAAAATCTTGGCAAGTTTCTGTCTAGATTTGTCCTCTCATTACAGTTTTATATATATATATATATATATATATATATATATATATATATATATATATATATATATAAAGTGAGAAAAAAATGGCTTTTCAGCTCCTAACTAGAATTCTCCATATACAATAATTTGTTCTAGCTCACTATTTCTAAAATCAGCCACTGTCGTAACAAGTGAGTTCAGTAATAATCAACCCTTTAACAGCCACCTCCATCAACAAAGATGCAATCCATTTCAAGTTCCATTAAGACAGCATGATCTAGGGCGCACCGATGGGTGTTGCTCGATGGTTTTCAATATCTCGTCTTGAGTACTCTTGGCGCCATGTTGTAGGACCCTGTCCTCGTATGGCATCACAAGCCTACACTGTTGAGCCATCTCACTCGCTTTCCTGTTGCGAATTCACCCAGACCATTTCCCACGGTCCCCTTTTTGTGCCCAGCCTAAAAGAGATTGAGATTTTAGGAAGACCTGGTGCAAGGTGGCAGGAAAAAGCAATTCGATATACACAAACAAGTGCAAGAAAGTATTTCGTAGAGACCTTAGCCTATATCTCAAGCCCAAAAGAATGTTTACAAGTATCATATGAACCTCCTCTTTGCCATGTCATCTCCTAAAAGCATCTCTCTCTCTCTCCATGAAGTCATGATTTGGACCCATGAATGGATCATAAACATTTTGATAGTAGAGATGCAATTCAGGAGTTCTAACAGGCAGTTAAACTGGAATCGCAGATACATACTAGTTTGATATGACATGGATGGGCGGAGCTAGGATATATTGTAACCAGAAAATCTCACATACCCGTTTGACTCATGCTAACCAAATATGGTTTTTCATTACATTAAAAGTAGAAAAAAAAAAACTTGTGATGCAATTCACTGACAATCTAACTTCAATAATACAATTTATGGACACTTATATGATTACGTGAAATGGTTGCGGAATGGTTGGAAGAAAAGTTAACCTATATGATTAAGTTAAATGATTGCAGAATGGTTTGGAAGAAAAGTTTCTCAAGTATAAGAATTATTACCTCCAAACTCCAGCCACTACACGCAAGGTCATGAAGAGAAATAAACCTGCCCAGACTCCAGTGAGACCAAATACAGGAGCAGCCACAAGTACAAAGACAGAAGAAATCAGAGAAACCAGCACCTGCAATCACAAATGTGGAGCTGAGAAGGGAAAGGGCACATCATATAATACACTTATTACAAAAGAAACAAGAACAGACCATAGAGTAGGCAGCAAAGCCAAAGTCTGAAACCCCATAATATAGCCCATCAAGAACAAATGCAAGAGCATTCATTGGCTGAGACCCAGCAACAAACTGCAAAAAAGTAGTGTTTATGTTTAGGCGAAGTTAGGCAATACAATTGGATTGTCCAAGTTTCATAAGTAGGATCCAAACCCTGGCTTCATAGGAATTGAGAAGCTACAAATAGAATCCTTAAATTCAACCATATGTGAAAAGGTTTTTTCAAGATGCCTGACGTGATGCTAGGACAAAACCCCATAGGTTAAGGCATAGACCTCAACTGCAACCTTGAGGGTTCTAGTGACCAGCACCATAAGGCGCAAGTATTTTGAAACTGGACACCTTTCTATTCTTGACTTCTCAGCATTGCAATTGACCAAAAATCAGAACCAAAAATCAGGTAGCTACAAGGCAACAATGACCTATTACTAAGTTCTTTTTTTTAAGGATTATCTGTTTGCTTTTATGATTCATTGTCGATAACATTAGTTTTTTCTATCATTATATTTATTAAGAACATATAAATGACCTCCAACAAGAAAAAAATTAGCAGAAAAGAAATCCTCACCCAAATGCCAGACCAGACAACTCCCAGAACTTCTGGATCTGTACTAAACAAACTGGAAAAAGCTCCAAACCCAAGGGATAATATCACACCCAAAGCAATTCCAGTTACCAAACCAATCTGCTCTTCAATCAAGTGATAGCATGATGGAATTCAATTGGTTAATGTTTCTAATATCAAAAACTATGAAGCCAACCAACAGTGAATACAGCAAAATAGCTAGAAGTATCAGCAACCTGCAGAACTCTATAAATCACAAATCGTGCTTGTTCATAATTCCCTTGGGAGTAATCACTGGCCAGAAGAGCCTGTAAGAGAAACAGAAAAGCAATGATGGAACTGAAATGATCAGCACTTCTCAGCAACCCTATCTATGACGGAAAGTTTCAGAATCAAAAGATCAAAAATGGAAGCTGCAAAATTTTCCAAATACCTTCTATGTATAGAAGCCTCCCTTCTAAGACTATTAGAAACAAGGTTTTAACAACAACTTCTACCTAATTTAAGATCAAACAATGACTACAGTTGTTCTGTCTTGACCTTTGCACTTCAGCTCTAGTTCCAAACTTTTTGTGACTATTCATTTTGTTTTCTTTATTTAAGCCAACATACCAAGATTACTCAAGCAGTGGAAGCTAGTAACATTTTGTTTCTTCTTTTTGGAACATGTCAAAGGAGTAATCAAGACAACAAGCACAGGAGTTGCGACTGATAGGCAGAAGAGTGATGATTACAGAAACAATGATGCATGCATGTTCCACTTTTCAACTACAGGGAATTCCAGTGTGCACAATGGAGTCAAATGTTTTCAATGAAGGAGAACAATCACTGGCTTCAAGGATCATTCAACAAGGTTACCACTCAGGATACAGCTCTTCTAAGCAAATGCCATCAAATTAAATCACATATTTATATATTTGAGATGGGAAAAAAAAAAACATTTCAAACAGAAAGATCAAATTTCCCCCACAGATTTAGCTTCATTTAGCCACAACTTACATATGAACATCAAAATGTCAGGCTACAAAAATAGCTGTCAGGTCAAACTGTCCAGCATTCCAATGCAATTTCACATACGTCTGTGAAATACACTTTACATCTGTGAAAACTGTACACTATGTACCTGGCCATTGAGGGTTACTGTAGCTTCATTTATCTAAAAATGAAGCTACAGCTTATGTATGAACACCAAAATGCCAGACTCAGAACTATTGATCAAATAGCTCTAGCCTAGTCATACTATTCAGTATTTTAATGCAATTTCACATCAGCACGTGTAAAATACACTTTACAGACTAAACTGCACACTCTTTACCTGGCCAGCAATGGCTAAAGCATCATTAAGCAAAGATACAGCTAACCAGACTTGCATGCAAATTTGATGACCTGCCATTTGTACGGGGCCTTCCCTAGCTGCCATGGATGTTGCTAATGTCATTGTTAACAGCACTGCAATGGTCCTGCCAATAAGAAGACCACCTGCAAGTTTCATAAAACTTGTCACATGGTTAATTAAAAAACTTCAGTAGTTGCAGCATTCTATGATTGACAGAGCATTATAATTTGTCTACTCCTTTTTGTGTCCCTTGTTCTATTAGACTGAATTCATCAGTCATAAAGGATATCACTTTGGTTAAGATGCTTGAAAGTGATACATAAAATTTCAACTGAGCTCAGGAAATTAGCTAGCCGACAGCCAAGGTGAAGGGATCCCACTGAACATTGCATTCACATGCAATGCTGGCAGGAAGCATAAATAGTAATCATAGGTGTTGAAAGTACATGATAAGAACTTCTTTTCTTAGACACATTAGTCATGCCCCCCTGGCCTCCCCCATTCATCTGGCAACAATCTTCTCAACAGGATATGTGTAACAAATTCGTTGCCAGCTAACCCAGAAATATTTTAATCAATTACTGATGACACATCTACAACATGCCCATAACAGGCTTAAGAACTTAAGACTTGTGAACTGTGTAACAAGCAGAAAATAAATGAGTTGTTCTCTCATTCATGATACTTGTAGTGGGTGTTATAGTTCACAGTGGACTTTGATCTTTTAACTGAACAGAAATGAAATCCACATAAAAAGATGTTCAATATGAAATACTCGTGTGCATATGTTGTCACCCTTGGGTAACTAAGTTAGCCAAAAGTGGGTTTAGTATGCCCCACCAAAAAGGCTGGTGATTTAGTTGCATGGAGAACTGTATTTTTCTATGATAGAATTTTCTTAATGACATCAAATTGAAATGAAAATAGATGTAACGGAGCTGGTAAGAAACATACCAGAATTCAGATAGCGGACAACTTCTCTTGCATCAATGTTTGGAGAGATTAGCTGCACCTTGTCATTCAACTCCCAGAGAAGGATGAAAGCGATGAGATATCTGTAGAAAAGGGGAAACAGGTAAATTTATAGGAGAGAACAGTTAATCAGTTCCATTAGAAAAAAAAAAAAAAAAAAACACAATAATATCATGTGCAAAGGACACTGATATTATATAGTTTACCACATTATTAACATACTCAGAAATCACTGTAGCAACTGCAGCACCACCAACGCCGAAACCAAATACAACAATGAATATTGTATCCAATATTGCATTCAGTAAGTTGCCGGCACCTGATAGTCAAAATACAAATTTATCACAAGTGTGGTTCGCAACAAAATCATGCAATCAGAAGAAGTAGCCTGAAATGCTAGACATATTTTCCGAGCATATGGGACCATGTTGCTGATATTGGTGGTGAATATGAGGCCATCTTTTGCTTATTCATCAACCAAACATATGTAAATGCATAAATGTTTATTGCAAATACATTTTACTGACTTGTTGCAATTTCCTTGCTAACTAATATAGGTGTACCAACTACTATATTCAACTATGGACTTAAAACATCCTCTTCACCTGGTGTACTTAATAAAGGAAAATCCATCTATATACTTTCTGTCCCTGTGAACTCTAATGGATTGCAAGGAAAGGAAAAGGAAAACAGTGCTGCAATACTTGCCAATGGCATATAAGGGTGTCTTTGTATCCATAAATCCTCGAAACGTGCCTTGTGCTGCAAGTGCAATTACAATGGGTGGAGCACCAAAGGCCCTCAAGGTAAGAAACTGCTCAGCTGGCACTCGCATTGGTGAATCCTGTGACATGACAAAAATCTCAAAAGACTTTTTGGACCATAATCCTGTGTCGATATTATAATATTTAAAATTCATTTTACAGTAATGTACCCTCAAATTTACAGTATATCCAAGTAACTTGACAGATTACTTGATGAAGATCATCAGTAGAAGCTTGCCATATTAACATTCTAACAGGCAATCATTAAGAGCCAAAATGCAAGATAGAAGCCAATATCACAGGATTGGATTCCTCTTAAATTAGGGGCAACATGATACATCAAGTTAGGTGAATCCAAACCATTGATTTGAATTTCAACAGTTTAGATTTCCTTATAGAAAAAAAAAAAATTGAACTGCCAATTTTTTATTAAAAAAAAATCCTAACCGCCCACTAGTTGGATGATATGAAATCCTAGCCATTGAAATTCAAAACAATGATCCGGATATTCCTAACATGAAGATCATGTTACACCTAACTTGAAAGGAGTCCAATCCATTATGTCAAACAAAATTCATATGTAATGTACAATTAGAAGGTCAGCAAATTAACCCAAAACATCAAAATCTCACAAACAAAAAAATTAATAAGTATTAGACTCCAGTTTTACCATGGATATAACTATATCAAAGCAACATAATTAAAATGACTTGAATTTCAATTTATCATGGTGATCACATGCAGCATTAACGTTTAGAAGACTTTCTCATTGCGATCATATGCAGCATTGACATTTAGGTGACTGATCACTGACATTACCAATCCCAAAAAAACATAAATTCTCTATCCAAGAGAGCAACTGATGCAAGAAATCTAAATTAATTTCACAACTTAAAATGTTAAAAGAAAGTAAAAAATTCATAACTAAGCTTGACGTACAACAGGTATACCCATGATATTCATCAAGAATCCCGAGCCAACTGAGAGAGCCACCGTTTCTGCAACACCAACAGCAGCAGCAAGCGCTAAAGAAGTCGAAACTGAAGGAAGAACTTGCTTCCCTTCCTGACCCTTCACCGAATCTAAACATCAAAAAATAAAATAAAATAAAATAATTCTCAAATAAAATAAATAAGTAAATAAATAAAAGCTAATTAAATTACCATCGTTACTTTTGCTAATCAATGCTTGCTCTTCGGCGACAAAGGAAGTAGTAATATTAAGCAAAGGAACATTAAACAACTTGGAAACCAAATTAAATATCGAAATTGACACTCCAACCGCCGCCAATTCAACCGATCCTACAATTATTTAACAAATCTAATCAACAAAATTAAATTCTTAATTAGTTAAAACTAAATAAAAATGAGAAACAAAATATGTATAAATACCGATATGACCAACATAAGCAGTATCAACAAGTGAGGCAATAGGATCAGCTGCAAGGGCCAAAGCAGCCGGCAATGCAATTGATAAAATCTCCACTCCAACCTCATCAATTTTAACTCCATCTCTACACAATTATAAGCCAAAAAAAGTAATTAATCGCTGTAAAGTTATAATTAAAACCTAATCAACAAATTTAACCGTTTCTACTTGTTACCAGTAGTTAATGCACCTGAGACGAGTAAACAGATTAGCAACCGAATCGGTTAGAGATGACGTGGAAGTTGAAGAACGTTTGCTGTCAACGGAAGTCGGTTTTAGTTTCGGTTCGTTAGGGGTATTGTTATCAAGCAACGTCGTTTTCGTCGTCTTCTTCGTGGTGGTGTTGGTGGTTGCGGTGTTGTTTTGAGGAGGTGATGATCTAGGGACGGTGGTTTTTAAAGGAGCGGATAAATTTTCGTTTCTTTTTTGAGAAATAAAGGAAGGATTTGTGTGGAAATTGTGTATGCTTAGAAGCTTGAGTGAGAGAGCTACTGTGGCCATTTTGTTTGAATTTTCTCTCTCTCTCTCTCTCTCTCTCTCTCTCTGTGCGTGTTTTGAATTTTGGTTGGAAAGGAAAGTAAAAATCTAGAAGAAGATAGGCTGGAAGCCAGAAGTTTGTTTATGGCTTCCATTAACAGATAGATTGCGCGCCTCTTGAAAAAGAACAAAAAAAATATCTTCGTTAGTTCGTTTAGTGAATTAAATGGGCCTAATAGGCTCTTCAGTGTATTACATGGGCCGCCTAATTCGAGTCTTCAAAATTGAGCGGCCCAATATAGAATTTCTAGACTCCATAATCTCGTTTGGGCCTCCCAGTTCAAATTGCTACTATGCAATATAAGCAGGAGTTTTTACTTTTGATCGATGATAAAATTATCCTTAAGTTATATTATATGTAAATCAAGACTCTTTTTTTTTAATGATATAAAAAATGTGATATTTTTAAGGAATAAATGCACTAGGTGTAGAAATTCTAAACATAAGTTAAATTTAGTTCAGTTTGATGGGTTGATTCAAAATTTAACTTAAATTAAGATTTTAATTGAATTGGATTAGATATTAATATGATAAAACTTAATTGAGTTAATAGAATTTTTAGCAACCTGATTAATCTAATCAAATCTGGTTCAATTGGTTGGATAAGCAACAATATCTTTATAAAAAAATATATATATATTTTAAATAAAAATAATTAATTTGGGCTGTTTGGAAGGGTTATCCGTTACTCAAATCCCTTTTCAAGTCTGTATTCAAATCACCTCTCAAGAGCATACTTCAAAGTTAAAACTTAAATGGAGAAAATAAATCTTTTTAACCACCAAAGATTACCTAACAATTTTTCTATTACACTAAATAATAGGAATGTCTGATAATCGCTTTTTCTATGACAATAGTGAGATTTTTATAACAATAAGGTTACTTCTGTCAATTAAATCATGAAAAATAATTGTCATTTATGATAAGTAGACTGATGGTACGTGGATTAAACATATTGATTTAGGTAATGTGCACAATATTAGCTGTAAAACAAATTCCTTGGTATTTATTTGTTTTATTTACGATTAAGATTCCATTTATTTCTATGCTTTTATCTTAATTAGAAATTTAAAAATATTTAGTTAACTAACATATATCAAAAACTCTTTTAAGATTTTAATTAAAAAAATACAATTTATATTTATTTTTTAACTTAATTTTGAAATCAAAACCACAAAATTTACTATTTCCCATGCCTTTTTTGTAGAGAAAAAAATTGAGAGATGATGATATCTCAAAACTCAAATAATCCCTCTTTATAGTAGGAAGAAAGATTTTCTGTTAATTAATTAATTAATTATTATTATTATTATCCAAAAAGGCTTATGAGATGTCTTATTATTGGGTTGAGCGTATTACAGCTTCAGCTGTTTGGACTTTAGCATTTAGGCTCATCCTATGGGCTCCAGATCTTTCGAATCTTGACACCTTTCTCTTTGTATTGGAGCTTTATTCCTTACTATATTAGCTGTAAAACCCGACATGAAATAAGGTAGAGGCCATGGATAAAGAGGATAGACTTTTCAAAAAAAATTATTTTAATTAAAAAAAATTAGAACTAGAACTGAGTTTTTAAACTGATGAACCAATATTTTTTTTTAACAAACATGGGTTTTTTTTTTAAAACCAATCGATCCAAAGCGATATGATTCCAATCAATTTTTTTTTTTAAACTAATATAATTAAAACTATAAATCAACTCATTAAACCGATATAGTTTAAGTTATGGTATATTTTATTAAGATAATATAATCTAAGTTATCAATCAACTCATAAATGCGGCGGGTTTTTTAACCATATAATATATACAAATTAACCACCTTGCTTGAATCCAAAGGAGAATTCTATCATTATGAATAACCAAACATTACATGACAACCATATAAAAAAAAATGGAAAACATCTCTGATTACACATGCAAAAAGGCATTCCAGATACGAAAAGAAGGGGTTAAAATTTGTCCTTGTACAAGTGTAGAAAAGGTAAAGGACTGGTGAAATGTCGGTGACCCTCCTCCATGAATTCCGGCGACTATAAATGATACCGTCTCCTCTCTTGTCTTTGCCGGCTTATCTCCATTAAGCTCCGTGAACTTCTTGTGGCCATTGACACGTCAAGTCACAATCCCAATGCAGTGGCAACCTGCGATTATTCACAAGATGACGATAAGTTCAACCAAGTGCAAACGTTAGAAATGATGAATTACCTAATACTTGTTCTTAGATAACTAGAACAAGAAGGGCTCCCAGCACACATTGCCTGGGTTTGAGCAAAATTTGTGTGGTAGGCTCGCATGGAAACACTGATATAGCTACAAAACTAGTCCTCAATCTGCACATCACCTAACTTAAGTGTATCTTTCCAAACGTCAAAGATATCATTTCCTTTATATCTGCAAGGAAAGCTTTTCAAATTGTTAACTTCTCGTTGTCTTATTAATACAGAAATTCAATCTACAAATTGACACAATATCATGGATTGGATGAGTTGATCCTAGCTAAGCTAAGTTTTTTTAAAAAAAAAAACTAGATTTTTCCACAGTTTCGGTCAAAATCAGCCTCCAAGATAGTGAGTTACCTAATTGACTTGTTAAACTAAACCTTAGACTACATGTATCTTAATAAATTTAAAAAAATACAAATTCAAATATGCACTTTTAACTTCCATGACATTTCAATAATTACGAGGGCATGATATATTCAAACTTGCACAAAAATCTACAGCGCTTTAGGAGAAATCCAAAGTCATTGGCCTTGACATGTTTTTTTCCCAGACGACGAGATAACGAAATTCAAGAATGGTCTCAGAATTATGAATAATGTATATAAAAATCTGTATCAAATACGAGATGTTCAAGCTCTTCTCCATGGTTGGAAACTTTGAATTTCGATGGCCATTGAAAAGGGATTTTAGTAAAAGGCAATACCTTTGTCTGTCAACCAAATTAAGGCACACAAGCAGTCGCATCAAACTTGGTACCTCCTCAGACTATGCTGAGATTTATGGCAAAATACACTGAATAATTATGTCACTGTAAATTCCATGAACACGTTAAAATCTGAAAAGATTCTGCTGTGATATAGAAAACAAATCTAAAATGGCCACTTGAGGTATTTTAGTGGAAACAATGGAGGAAGCGTGGAAACACAGCGACCTGAAAAGGGGGTAAAAATATCAGAGTTAAAGCTGGAAATGAGTGCAGATATTAATTGCACAAACCCTCGCCTTAAATTTTTAGATAACTGATGTAATGTAAAGTAGAAGACGCAAAAAAAGACTGGCTAGGAACCGTGACTTGCACGAAGACGGGAAGAAGACAAAGTCGCTAAGTTCATCATCCCAAGTCCCAAAATTGACAAATGGATAGGCTAGCCCTGCATTATTTTGTTTTTGTATTATAATTATTATTGTAAACTGATGTTATTTTATAGTTTTTTTTTTGTAGGTATTATCATCATCACCATCGCAATCACTTTCATCATTTATATGTAAAGCAGAAGTTTAGCTCCCTCCATAACCATGATCAGAGCGCCAAGAGGGAACCAAAACAGTGTAATAGAGCTGCATAAGCAGAGGTATAACATGTAGATAAATGCAAAACATTATCAACATATGTGCAAAAATAGTGAGCTCGCATCAACCATTTTACCTTCATCAATGGCGTATTTCTCAACGAAAGTACGCTTTGATGGTTTCCAGACATGAGCACATAGCTCATAATGGCCCTTTTAACAGAAACCATATATATATATATATATATGAGCATAGGAGTTTTCCCTCGCTAATTAACCATGGAAACTACAAAAAGAAATACCAACAAGAAATATATGAACATAAAAGCACTTATGAATCATACCGCGCATAGATCACCTTCTCAAAGAGAAGGAATGGCACTTTAATCCTGAAGCAAGAGGGAGGAGCCAGGAGGTGATCGTAGCAAGAAGAACCAGTAAAACTCAGGATGGATAGCGCCACTGATAGTCAAAAACCAAATAAAAAGAGCCCTTAGGGCGCTATCCCTCCTGAGCTTAACAGATTCTTCCATACTTTCTATATATCAAGCCTCTCAGCTAGTTAGCTTCAAAGGGACCAAAACCATAGCCGAGGTCAGTAATGGTGGGGATGGTTTGGAGGAGGGGAAGGTGTATTTATAGCAGAAACTGATAACAGAACGTGGGGGTGTGAAGACAAATGTCATTTCTGGAGCCCCATAAGAACTTGACTAAATACCCTCATTGACAAATAACAGTATTCTCTGGTTTAGGGGATGTTTGTTTTGTATATAATATTTTTATAGAAAAATGTTTTATGAATTTTTATTTTTTTTATGTTTGTTTCTCCTAAAATATTTCAAAGAAAAACTAGTTCAATAAAAAATACTTTACTATTAATCTTGAAATTTAGTTCATTTTTTAAAACATAATCATAAAATTTTATAAAATATTTTATAAATAATAATCTTTTTATAATATCATTTAATTATTTTAACTATCATTTTTTTTTATCACCATCACAACAATTTTATTTATTAAAAAATAATTTTAACTAATAAAATTTTATAAAATATTTATAAATAATAATTTTAAAAAATATATCTAACTATTTTAATAATATTTTTTTTATCACCGCAGCTATTTCATTACCTTATTGACCCTTCATCATCTCACAATCACTAATACCAGTACCTCTTTCCTCCTCTATTATTATAATTAAAAAAAATATTTTATAAAAAAAAAAATTCAAGCCAAATATTTAATTATTCTAAACAAATCAATGCTTAGTTTTCAATGGTTTTTTTTTTTTTTTTTTTTGAGGGTCAAAGCGTATTTAATGTCTCTGCCGACTACGGTTGGAATGTAATGATATACGGGGAGGTTTATACGGTATACGTACATTCTTTATTTCTTTGGTGAAATATTGTACTCCCAAAATTTCTTTGCTTCATGATTACTTACTTATCCTTTCTAATTAATCTTCTGATTAATGATTACCGTCGTAGTTTTTTCAACAGGTAAGACTATGGTGTAGAAGTTTATATCTTGTTTAATTATGATATACCGCGTATTTAACCAAATTGTTGGCCCATTTTCTACTTTCTTTCCACTAATGCAATTTTTAGGTCTTATCTTTTATATATTTTTATAAATATGATAATGATTGTTTTTTTAAAATATTTTTAATTTAAAAAAAATAAAAAAAATATTTTTAATATTAGTAACACATTAAAATAATATAATAATATTTACAAAATTAATTTTTAAAAAAACATGATTTGAATCGTGTTCTAGCACAATTATGTAATAAATAAATAAAAATTTTATCATTTCTGTTTTAAAATTACAATTTAAAAAAAAAATTATTTTAACTATAGATTTATCTTATAGTTCTCTTTTCTTTTTTGTATTTAACCATTTTATTCAGAAACACTAATAATCTTATCATACACATTCATTAATTACACATGCATGTGTGTTTGGTGGAAAGAGGTAAGTATGAAAAAATTTAGCTATGCAATTCAATGCATATTTTTTAAACGTCTGGTAGGAAAAAGTAGGGAACGAACCTACATGTTTTGAAATTTATTTTAAAGATCAAAGTTGATTTTTGATGGTGCTAAATAGTTTCTCAATAACTATCTCGATTTCTTGCGCTTTTTCTTTCTCGTGAGTAGAGTAAGATTCAAATTCAAACTCCTCCTTGTTTTTTTTTTTTTTTAAAGGCCAAACTCTTCTCCTTTCTTTTTACAAGATATTACTTTTTATTTCGATTTGTAGTTTATAAATATATATGGATTGCAGTTCCTTTTGTTGAATGTGTATTATTTCCAAATAAATTATATCAAATAGGATATTAATATATTGAATGTTTGAAAAAAACAAATATCTTCTCTTCACGCGTTTAAAAGTATAATTATAGTTATTTTTTTAAAAGTGATTTTTATTTCAGAAATATATTAAAATAATATTTTTATTTTATTTTTTAAAAATTATTTTTTATATTCAGTATATCAAAATGATCTGAAAATACTAAAAAATATTAATTAAAATAAAAAAACAAAAAATTTAAAAAAATTTTAAAAAATATTTTTGAAACGCAAAAACAAACAGGTCTATAATGAGTTACCGACACATGAAACGAGCTTAGGCTCAAATGTCTTCACCGAATCTTTTCTCATATCCTAATCATGTTTCAAGACTCTTTTTTTCACATCATATCAATGTTTCCATAATCAAAACGAATTTCACCTTGTCTCCTAAATTATTGATCATCGCTATCTCCATTAATGGCAAATCTGTGATCATGATATAATATGAAGACGCGGGACCAAGAAATACTCTAATTAAAATTATGATGCCTGAAAGTACTCCTTCCTAATTGTTTGGTGTCGGCTCTGAAAACTTCACCGTTGATCGGGAAAGTTCCTTTCTCGATGATAATTACATCGGCCATTAGTTACATTAATCAAGTATCATATAAAGTTGTGTTTGGTTAATATTATTCGATAAAAAATAGTTATAAAAAGAATAAAAAAATATTTAATTAGAAAACAGAAAGAATAATATAAAAATAAATATTTTTGCGAAATGATCATGAAGTGAATTTTTATTCTTCAGAGACACAGAAAAACATGTCCTACCTATCTCCGTTTCTTTGTCCTGAGACAATAAATGAACACCATCTAAATTGTAATATTTTTCTTAATATGCACACCTTTCCTAAGTTGTAAATATTTTCTAATCAAATATTTTGAGTCTGTATATTTTTATTAATTTTTTAAAATTTTAAAATTAATAATTATATAAATATTTAATAGTTTTAAAATTTATAGGACTGTAGTAATTTTTAGAGGTATAATCTCAATTATTTTTTTATTTTTTTAGGTTTTGGACTATGAGGAGGGCAGAGGCAATAATTTCTAAAGACAAAGAGTATGGTGGTTAGTATGATAATGGTTGCTTTTTAAATAACTTTTTTATACCGAAATACATATTAATAATATTTTTTTATTTTTTAAAAATTATTTTTAATATAACATATTAAAACGATATAAAATATATATATATTATATTAAATTCTAACAATAAAATCGATGTATTACTAATAAGATATCTTTGGGCAAGATTTTCCGATCAGAAAATAACATTTCCTCGAGACACTGCTTTAACCGCATTATCATCTTGTACGAAGACGAGTCATTACATGCCTATTCAATGCTCCTGCCACAGCCATTATAGCCACTGCTTCCATTGCCAAAAACACCATCCACAGTCTCCTTGCATACATCGCATCCACACATTCTCTTTATGTACCTTGATATGACAACACACACCTCATGTATTGCAATCAATGGAAATAAATTCTTGATTTCACTCTGTATAACATTTGGAAACACTCAATCTGACAATGCCCAACCACTATCACCAACTTTTCATGCTCAGAGAACAAATTTCGAATTGATTTCCACTGAAAATCACATGCCACAGCCTTCGCAGCCAGCAATACCTGCCCCCATGGAATAAAATTGAAGCAAATGGTGCCAAAAAACTATTCAGTCTCGTATAGTAAGGTCCCATTTATAAAATGTTCGGTGTATGATTGATGATCTTGGCAAGAACAATACATGTCTTGTTCTTGAGATGAAAACCCAGTAATTCCTTGCAAAAACCAGTGTTTAATAGCGGGGTGCCATTTTTGGGAAAATCCCAAACTCTGTCAACACTCCTTACCGAAATAAAACTTTTCACTGACTCTTATATGGAAGCCTTCGAAATTGTACCAGCTTCTCTGGCTTCGTTTTTAACTTTCTACTTCCCGGGCCTTCGCTGCTGGTTTTTCAGTCGCATGATGAGCCAGCCCCCACCTCCCAGGCCTGGAGAGGGACAGAGGCGCAGCTGCGCAGGAAAGCTTACCAGAATTTCAGAGTCCCCTCGCGATTGTCAATGTACTTTCCCTAAATACCCTTACAGGATTCAACTGGGATATTAGCACCGACTCGTTTTTTTTTTTTTTCCAAAATATTTCAATGTTATGAGGCATGATTAAAGCAAGTTTATTATAAAATCTTTTAATATGCTTCGCTTCATAAATTATTAACAGCACCTCTAAGTCAATACCTTAGCTCTCCTGCTTTGTAAAAATACTTGAATTAATGACAACTTAGCCGATCCTTGTGTTTTTACAAGTAAGAGATATGGGTGAGGAGGTTGTGCTTTTTAGCCTATTAATAACGTTTATGAGCCTCCCTTTTATAGGTTGTTAAGCTTAGAGGTTTAGTAATTGAATGTGGTTGTTGAATTTTAACTTCTGAGATACCTGGAAAACAAATTATGAAAACATTAGGGATTATTAGATGCTTAAATTAATGTTTGTAAAGAAAAAAGTAGTCTTTTGGGTTCTAATGGTGTCCATGCAAAAGGTTCTCTGTATTAAAAATTCAAGAAAAAATCTAAAATTTTCATATGGAGGTTGTGTTTTAGATATGTTGTATGTTTAAATGACACCTAGTGATAAGGATTATCTTAGCATTAAATATTGAGGACCAATCAAGTAGAGGGTTGGTGGCCAAAATAAAACATGGGCAATAGCATTGGATCCTGTCTTGTAGAGTGCATCCAAGATCAAGGGACCCCTAGGCCTTATCTTAGACCTATCACTTTGGGCTTGGGTATTAGTAGGATTGGTAAAGAATATTTTTTTGACACCATCATTGGTTTCCTCTGAGTCATAGTGACATAAAAACTTCTGTCAAAAGAAAACTCCTTAAAGAAGCATATATGAAGTAATGGGGAATTTATATATACCAATGGGTCATACCCATTTGCATGAAGTAATAGGTTGCATGTTTAAATGATAATTGGTAATGAGTTAATACCTTGGCATTAAATGTTGAGAACCAATCATATAGAATGTTGGTGGCCAAAGTCAGATTTAAGCAGTAATATTGGATCATGTCTTATGGAATGTCTCCAAGAATAGGGGACTCCTAAGCCCTTTCTTAGACTTATCATTTTAATTTCCATTATTACCATTACCTATCTATTTATTAAACATGATGTCTCGGGTAGCATCATAGCTAATAGGTTTCAGGAACCTAGTTGGGAACATATAATCTCTACAAACTAAAAACTATCTTGAGTTATATAAGAGTTGGTCATTTTGTTAGATAAGAAATATTGCCTAACACGAACAAAAAAAAGAGAAAGATATTAGTATTGATCTTAGAGGTGAGAGGGGTTTTCCCCTATCATGCATGGATTTTTAGAATTAAGTAAAAGAATGATACCTATGTTGAGGGACTACTTAAGAGATAAATGATCTCAAGATGAAAGCGTTGATGTTAGCTTTGAGTTCAACCTATTAAAATTTATGAGAGTCTAGTCGTAGGGTTCTTGATATCTTTATATGTTGATCATGGTGCTTTGGATGTTCCTAGTGGGCTTGGTTAAGGATGTTCATCGTTTAAGAAAATCTCAAGTCTTTTATGTATTAAAAGTGCTTTCAGCAATTTAAAATGATTTATTAAACTTGTCAAGAAGATCAACTATCATTGGAACTGTAGGGTTGTTTGTGCTACCCAAGGTAGCATTAAAGCCAATTGATCTTGGGATCTAGGTTGAAACCCTGCAATTTATTTATAGTCAATGTATTCTCAATCCAAATAAGAGTTAATAAGTCTTGTCAAATACGATTTGCCATTTAAAACAATAATGTGTGAAGGTGGCAATGTGAGAGATATTCCTTGACATTAAAGGAGGCTAATTTGATTAGTAAAAATGTTATTGATACTTGGGTCAAGTTATATATACTAGCAATAAGGCCTTCAAAATAGGGTTTTATCTTAGGATTGAGTGTGAAAGTAGCATTATGTCTTTTTTAGGAGGTAAACCTCATTAATCGAGTAAATTTGAGTGTTTGTTATGATTTTTCATCATGGTTCTGCTAATGTGTGAATTGTTTTTCCATTCTAAAAGCAATATGGTGCCTTTTATTGTTATTTTTCCGCTCTAAAAACAATGGTTTTAGGTCTTTTTAAGTTGTTAGATTATGCATGATGGGGATTGTCCCTTGAGTTATATCTATTAAAAGGAGCAATCAAAGATTAATATAAGAGAATAGTGTAAAAAGATTTAATTTTACTTTTATATGTGTTTAAGAATGCATTTTAAGAAGAAAAGTCTTGGATATCATTGGAGATGAGAGATCACGAAGATCTAAAGCATAAATAAGAATCTTGTATCATTTTAGAGAAAAACTAATCATTAAGACATATAAAAGGATCCATGATATTTTTAAAGATACATGATTATGGAGACCTAGAGAAGGATTTTAGATCATTTTAGAGAAATTTATAGTGTATGTTGGTCTTTATAAAACATTTGCCAAGATTGACTAAATTCATGACATGTAAAACCCCTCAAAGGGTATCATCCCTTGTATAAGATGAGTCATATTCAATCCCAAAGCCTTATTGTTTGGTTTTTGTCCTGAAAAGAAACCTAAGGAAAAGAGGTAAGGTACCTAAAATTGTTAAATTATGAAAATGACAATAAAAAAAATAACAAAATACAATATATATATATATATATATATATGGTTTCCACTATACTTAGATGTGGATAGATAGATTATAAAAATATTAAAAAGATTCAAATGACTTTGTGTGCCTAGAGTATCTTATTGTGTATAGACGAGCCCGCCATTATACAAGTCTAACTAATGTCATATTTTTATATATTTTCTTGTGAAATCCTTATTCTCTTAGGATGTAAAAGAAATAATGAACTAGTAGGACCAAGTTAATGATAACATAGGATTGTAGATATAATTTTTTGTATAAGAGATTGGTTATGACTTGCATGCTTATGTATTTGTACATAGAAGGATAATTTGAGTGACACATGTGAAGTTCTGTCAAATGGGATTACATGAACAATGAAATGCATTATACTATTTTAAGTTGCATGTGTTAAATAGACATCTAAATGGTCTAAAAATAATGGTGTGCATAATGCGGTATTAATTCTCGTGATGGGATTGACAATATATATATACCTTGTAGCCAATCAGTTTGATTACACATGACATTGACTTTATTCATGTAAATATATTTAATTTTAATGAAGACTTTATTTATCTTTAATATTCATCAAATATTTAATTAAAGATTCTAATATTTGATTGATGAATCTAGAATAAAAATAAAGTTTGCGGATAAAAAGACTTTGTAAAAAAAATTATAAAATTATTATAATTATATGATTTTTATTGCATTAAAATATTATTCCTAAATATTCATTGTCAGTGCTCTGCTAAGAATGAATATTAATTAAAGCTGTTAAAACTAGTACATATTATGCCTTTTGTTTTATAAAAGAAAACAATTATTCTTGTAAGCTGAGGTATGGGAGCATATAACTAATATGTAAGTGCTTGTCAAATGACTTGTACACTGAACGAAACTGCATAAAAATTTCATATGGAGAGATTACTCGTGTGTATGGAAAGGCTCACGTGATGATTATTTAAGTGATCCTTAAACTTGAAACACTAAGTTATCTTATATAGAAAATGTTATGCTTTGATCTTGCTATACGTTATTCTAATCAACGGTAACAAACGAGCAGATTTTGGGTATAACAAGAACTATATAAAAGTATTTGATTAATTAAGAAATGATTCATCATCCTATGTGAATTAGAAAAAATATTCAACATGTTCTCAAATAAATTGATTGTAAATTCTTGTGTAAGGTGAAATTAGATTTGAAAAGATTTTTAAATCTTATTCAAATTATCAATGACTATATGATAGAGAGAAAAAATTATTTGACATGTAGTTATACTTTATGCTATAATATTTAAATTAAAATATTATTAATAAATAAATAATAATTATACTAAGAAACTAGTCTTAAAATGTGAAGCTCAAATCACTTGTTCATAAATTAATGATTAGGTATCGAGGAAGGGAATTTTAATTGGGAAGATTGTAGAAAAATTAACTGGAGTAATTTTCACCTCTGAAAGTGAGAATAAAGGGGGGTGGCGAGGGCATATTAGTCCAAAAGGTAAACTTGGGACGTGGTCCTCTCTCTCGGAAATAAAATCCAATCTAAAGAAAGGTGGAGTCATCATGCCTATTGGACATGATATTAATGACACCATCTGTCAAAACGATTTATGACGCAGTAATGGCAGCTGGATTTGCAGGCCTTTAGGGTACCCCTTCTCAATGATTCATGGGGCATGTGTTCGATAGAGAATTCCTGGCCGTAGGATTGAGATCATTGCACTTTTCATTCAAATTATGATAGTACAAAAATGGGTGTCTTGTAGTGTACAGGATTTTATTTTTTAAAATATATTTTTATTTAGAATTATATTAAAATAATATTTTTTATTTTTAATAATTATTTTTTATATTAGTATATTAAAACAATTTAAAAAATATATAAAAAATAATTTTAAATAAAAAATTTAAAATTTTAAAAAAATATAATTTTAACTGTATTTTGAAAATGGTGACCAAACAAAACTTGATACATGGAGTTGATATAAGATCTTGTCCCCTTACTTGAATTGAGTTAAAAAAAAAATTAGTTGATTTAAAATGATAAATTAAATTTTAGTTTGATTTAAATTTAAAAATAAGATATTTATATTATTTGAATTAAAAAAACAACTAGATTAATCTATTTAACTTATGATTTAATATAGAATAAGTTGTATTACTTAGGCTGCGTTTGTTTACTTGCAACTTTTGTGTTTGCAATGTAAAAAATGTAATAAGTTGTTTGGTAACATACTAAACTATGTTTTTTACTGTAGGGTCCACTAAAAAATTGAGTTTGAAACATAATTTTTGAGAAGCGGTTTTTACATGTTTTTGTAATTGAATTTCGTAAAACTTTGTTTATTTTTGCTTTTCAAAAGCGCTTTTGAAAAAATTAAATTTTTTACTTCAAATTAATTTTTTTTAATTTTTTCAAATCATTTTAATGCGCTGATATCAAAAATAATTTTTTAAAAATAAAAAAAATTATCTTAATGTATTTCCAAATAAAAAACATTTTGAAAAGCAACCGCAACCACATAATTATCAAATATTTTATACATATTTTTTGCTGCACATAAAATCTTAACCATAATTTTTATTAAACATATATCTAAATCCAACTAACTACATCTAACCATACTTTTTAAAAATTTATTTTTTTCAAATCACAGCCATAATTACTACCTCAAAAACAAACACATTCTTTGAGTATAACTTGCTTTCTTAGTTTTTTATTTTTTAAAAAAAATATTATAATCGAATATGTTTATACATTAATTAAATTTAATTTTTTCTATAATCTTAAGATTGTATTTTTCATATTGACTCAAATTGATTTCAATATTTAAACGTAAAAGTTAAGAAAAAATACCTATCTTTTTAGTAGAGTTGTAGCTTAATTCTTTTTCAATAGGGGAAAACACAAAACAAAAGGCATTGGCGCTTACAAATCCATCAAAGGAGAAAACTTCGAATTCTAACTTGAAAGTAAAGTCTGACGGCAAAACCCAACTCAAAGGCAAAAAAGTTGGTGGAATAGATTATCAAAAGTTCCTATAATGTTGACTTTATTTTTTTAATAATAATGAAACAATTGTTCTTCCTTCATAATTATAGCAATGTTTGATGATAATTTTGTTTGAGAGTTAAAGTATACCTCACTGCTCACGTGCTGTACTTTTCTTAAGAAATTGTTTATTTAATCAATTTACTGGCTGCTTTATGAGGAATTAAAATAATTTTATTTTTAATTTTAAAGAATATAACTTAATTGATTCAGATATTGAATTTACTTTTAATATCATTAATTTGAGTACTAATTATTAAAATATGTTATAATTATTAAATAATATTTATTCTTAAATTCTAACAAGTTCAAAAATAAATAAATATTAAGTTTTTTTAATTAAAAAATTATATGTGATATTTTTTTATATCATAATCTTTAAGCCCAAAACCAGCCACAGACAGCAAGGCCGGTCTTGGTGAGAAGTGCTGTGATCTCGTCGTGTTCACCACACGTCCTCTGGTTCATTCTAAATACACCACGTGGCGGTCAGAGGTTTGCCTTCTCACGAGCTAGCTGTGCCTGTGCGATTCATGACTCTAGGGCCACATGCTAGCCCCTTCAAGTCTTCAGCCTAATAAAAAAATCAAGAGTTAGGTAAATTTCAAGATTCGGGTGGTGTGTATTTTTTGAAGTATTTTTATTTATAAATATATTAAATTAATATTTTTTTAAAAAAATTATTTTTAATATAATTACATAAAAAAATCTAAAATTAATTAAAATTTTGATCAAAACCTTGTTAATTACACAAACATATTAAATTTCATCACAATGATAGTTGATTCAAGTTTCGAATATTTTTTTTTTTTAAATAAAGTTTGAGTTAAAGTTTTATAATTAAAATATATTATAATTAAAAAAAAATTAAAATTTTTAGTGAACCGTTCCTGCCCAACCAAACAAATTGGGATACAGTGAACTTATAAATATAGAGTTTTTTTTAAAAAAATCATCACAGTTTTCAAAAAATTATTAAATCTTGCAAAATGCAACGTCGTTTGTTGTTCTCTACCATGTATTTCTCTGGCAGTACGGAAAATTGAACAAAGTATATGGCTATTGACATTTGTCGATACCAGCAGTTGGAGAAGAGACAATAGATCGCATTATACGGATTGAGATTCATAGGTTCCTTACTTCCTTAGTAGTTTGGTTTGGAATTCAACGATGAATCGTCAGACGCTTTATTTATTATGGTCATACGAACTACGCCCCATATGTTTGAAAAACATCACTAACAGCCTGCTGAAAATAATTGTTCTTGGGAAGTGGTTTTTATAAAGATAATTATTTTTTAATATTTAATAATATTATAAAAAATAAATTGAAAAATATTTTTTTAATATTTAAATATGACATTAAAAATAAAATAAAAAATAACTTATTAATGTTTCATTTTCAAGTTTATTAAAAAAATGAATAATAAATATGACAGATAAAAGAATTGAAAGATGATGAAATAAAAAAACTCTAATTTCATAAATTATTTAAAAGAAGTTGGAAAATACTTTTCAGTGTTTAAATATGACATTAAACATAAGATGAAAATAACTTATTAATATATATATTTTTTCAAGTTTATTAGAGGAATGAGTACCAAATCTAATAGACAAAAAAGTTAAAATATGATGAAATTAAAAAAAAAATCTAATTTTATAAATTATTTCAAAAAAAAAAAATAGCAATTAAAAGAATTAATACCAAATCTTGAAAAATATATAAAAAAAAAATGAAATTGAAAAAAAAAATATTGCCTTCATAAATTATTTTAAATAAAACAAATAAAAATAAAAAGAATAAGTATCAAATTTGATAGATAAAAAATCTCAATTAAAAAAAGAATAAGAGAAAAATAAATAACAATAAAAATAATTATGACCAAAATTAGTATAAAAATCAAATTTTAAGAGATGAAATTAAAAACAAATGATTCAAAACACAATATATAGCAATCAAAAGTTTGAGGATTAAATTTTAAATAATTAATAAATAAAAATGTATTTTTGAAATTTTTACAACTCTTTAGAAAATGTTTTTTGCTCAAAATAAAAGGAAAATACTTCTCTGAAAACCAAATTAGATTTTTTTTTTTTTGCTGGAAAATATTTTCCATTAACTAGCATTTTTAATGATAAACAAACACTGAAAAGTTTAAAATTTAATTTTCAGGAAACCATTTTCTATAAAATAAATAAGGCCTAAGTATTGCAAAGGGAATAGATAAAAAGTGAATTAAAACTTTTAAAATTTCTATTTAGTTGCTAAATAAGTTTGCTATTTTATTGATCAAAGTTGGTTATGCATGTGGATTTCTTAGCTATAACCAAAAAACAAAATCATAATATGATAAAGATGGAGTACATTATCATGATGGAATGTTAGATATTATTAGAATTCTAGTTCAAGGAGGAATCTTTGTCTAAAAAAAAATTGTGTTAGACTTTTTAATTTTAACCCTTATTAAATTAGTTAGCTAGAATCCTTATGAATTATGATAGTCAGAGTTTGTGATCTTTATATAAATATAAGAGCTAATATATTTAAAATTTTATGAAAGTGTATTTAAAAGAATGTTGAATATAAATGAATATGCAACCGAGAGGTTAAATACTTGTGTGTTTTTGTTTATAACAACTGGTATCAAAGCTTGGATTTAGTGTTTTTAACAATTGGTAGCGGAGCCATTCAAATAAAAGAATGAGTTTTAATACAAAATTTATAGATTGTTCATTATTCAAATTTGATAGCAAAAACAACTTTGAACCCTGAAAAATTCAAATGCAATCTTTTTTGTTGGTATATTGATGCTTAGGATGTTGTCAAAAATAAAGTTCTAAAGTTAGTGAATATGTAAGAAGCAAATCAAGCCAAGAAAAAAAATTAAAAAAGCTTGATATCACATCTTTCAAAAGGTGGATATCTATTTTTAAGAATATTGTGCATTTTAAAACTGCAAAAGAAGCTTTAGATGTTTTAGACAAATCTTACAAAGTTTCAGACAAGGCAAAAATGGTAAAAGTTGCAAACTTTATGCATATAATTTGGACTTATCTGAATAATAAAAAAAAACAATGATAGGGAACACAAAAATTAGTTAATCATATGAAAGCCAATGAAGAAAAGAATGATAGATCTCCTAGTTATAAAGAAAAGTCTTTAAAGTCTAACACTTCGCCTAAGTACATGATAGTAACTATTGAATAATCAAAAGATTTGAGTGAAATATTAATTAATGAATTACAAGGTTTATTAGCATTTCATGAACATTGCTTGAATTCGAAGAAGTTTGCGGTAGCCACTAAAAAAACATTGCAATCTCAATTAAACATGATGACTAAAAAAAGAAATCTTAAACAAGATTAAGCACAATCAATGTAGTCAAAATAGTGGAGGCAAAGGTCAAATAAATAACAGATTTGATCAGCAAGAAGGATACATTATAATTATAAATAATAGAGGTAGTGAAGATGCAAATAAGAATAACAAGTCTCAAATCTAATGCCATAAATTTCAAAAGTACGATCACTTTAAAAAAGATTGTAAGTCTTATATTCAATATCTTCCTTGCAAAAAACTTGATCATATCAGTGCGACTACTGATTAAAAAACTCAGATAATGGGAAGACGCACATAAAATTTATAAAGACTAATAAATATGCTTCTAAGACTTTGTTTTTAGCAATCCATACTACAGAAAAGGAAGAAGAAACATCTTTATTGATGTATTATTATATGAAAAAGAAAAATTAACAAGCTTTATGGTACTTAGACACTTTTTAGGCTATGAAGCTAGAACTTATGGCCGACGAAGATAAACTGAAAAATAAAAAGGAAATATTTAAAATGAAATAGGAGATCTAAGGAAGGAAGAACATGTGATTGAGGACAAAGAAGTTGTTTATAGGTTGCTTAAAGATGAGCATCATAACCTTATACTAGAGATTAAAGCAATACAAGATTAACATAAGTAAGGTGTTGAGTCATTTAATCATGAACGTGAAGATTTCATAAATAAAATGGAGCAATAACACTATGAATAGGTCAACGGGATTCAGAATGAACATGTATACTTATTGTTAGGTATTGAGATGTAAAAGAGGGGATTGAAGAGTTGTGTTGATAAAAAAGCATAAAGAGATAGAAAGTTATTACAACGATAAATAGAAAGCTTTTGAGCTAGAAAACAAAAGCAAACTTCAATGTATTGCTTCTCTAAGAGAAAAAGAGTTGGAAGAGTTGCTTTCGAAAGGGAGAAGCCTATGAAAAATGTACTTTAACTAGTAAATGATCAAATCTAACTTATAACATCACTATAAAATGATTAATGATTACAATGTGTTAGAAAAAAACTAGCTTGAAAGAGTGATTATAAGATAACCAAAATCAAACAATCTAATGATCTATTTGCTCATTCTGCTCTATTCTTATATTGATATAATTAAAAAAAACATGTGGGAATTGACAAAGCTTTTAAAATGATAAAAGACTATTGGATGGATGTTCAAAACAAGGTTAAAACAAATTAAAGTTTTTTATTGTTAAAGTGACTGTCTAAGAAAATCTATTCAAGAGAATGATTGTTAAATATTAGTTAGAATCTGGTGTAAGAAATAATCATTATGTAAAAAAGATTTGTGTTAGACTAATTAATTATCCTTGTTGAATTAATTACTTATAATCCTTATTAGATTATGATAGTAAGAGCTTGCAATATTCCTAAAAATATAAGGGTAAATACTTGCAAAATTGTAAGAAAGTGTTTAAAAGAATGTTGAATATCAATGAATAAAAGCCTTTGTGTATATGTTTTTTATAACATGGAAAGGTTCGAATGACAAGTTAATTTCAATTACACAACAATGATAGTAGCTTTACTCATCCCTATATCCCAACTTTTCATTTTGAGAATTCGGAGTTGAGTGTCTGCTAGATATTATAATAGTTTTTAAGTTTTTAAAAATTATAAAATTTTTAACCAATATTTTAAAACAAAATTTTTTAATAAAACCCATACAAAATTATATTAAACATAGTAAACCAAATATTTTTAAATATATAATTAGATTAAAACATTTATCACACCAACCAAAAAAACAAATATAGTCTAAGAATTCAATGGGGGTTGCTCTCTCTATAATGTAATGTTCGAGTTATGTGGTTACTAATATAATAGTCATTGAAGATTTATATTATTAATTTTAGAACTAAGTGAAATTAATCGAGGTACGCATAATTAACCCGAAGATTAATAATAATAATAAAAAAAAAACAGCCAAAAGAATTCTATTAGAAATCGCAAGCATTAGTTAGTAGACCATCCGTTGTTGACTCCTCAGCCGCTGTCTGCTGCTTCGATGTAAATGCGATGAATTTTGTATTTGCCAAAACTGGACGAGTTAAGGAGGTATCCCAGATTCTCAATCCCCAAAATCCTAGATACGTGTGAAGCATATCCTGTTATTCCTCTTATACTTAACCTTGACGATACGTAATTCCAGCAATTATTATAATTTTCTTCTCCTCGGAGTGTGTTGGAGAGGACAAAGAGATTGACTTTTTCGAGGGTCCGACTACTTTTCAAGTTTCCACTTCGATGAAATCAAGATCCAGCTGTGCACTTGAGCCCTTGCCGCGCGCCGAGGAAGATCCCGCGTGTGTAATTAGAATTTTATGAATTTTTATTTATTTTTTTATAATCATATTTTAATGTATTGATATTAAAACTAAATTTTAAAATATTAAAATAAATATAATTTTAAAATATTTTTAAGAAAAATAATTTGAAAAGCTAATACTACTATTATTCCAAACATCCTCTAAGTGCTCAACAAGATATTTAGTAAGAGATTAAATTTAAAACTCTATTTGTTTTTGTATTTCAAAAGCATTTTTGAAAAAGAATTATTATTTTTATTTTTTTTAAATTAATATATTTTTTTTATATTTTTAGATCATTTTGATACACTGATAAAAAAAATAATTTTTAAAAAATATTATTTTGATATATTTCTGAATAAAAAAATATTTTAAAAAACAATCGTATACCAACACTTTCAAACAACAAATATTAAATATAGTTTTCATTGAGAGATGTTTAGCAAGAGATTAAAAATCAAGGTGCTCAAGTAGCATAATGGAAGTTGAATTTAAAAACGAATTTATCTATATAAAAATAAGATTTGTAAACCTAATGCCAAAAATTTCTTGGTACAAAATCAATAAAAGATAAAAAAGAGAAGAGAAGAAAGAAAAGGTAAAAATTCTTCTGTTTTTTACCTTTAAAATCTTTGACCCTATGCTCTCAGCATAAAACGTGGAAAGAAAGAAAAGGAGAAAGGACTGAAATTCGAAGTGGTTGGAATTTTCCATATGAGAAACGAGGGACAATCTTCCCATGTGGGCCCCCCACCATTTTGGTTCTCTCCAATAATGGAGAAAAAACCTCTCGCAAATTTAAATGTTTTCTGATTTTCTAATTTTACTCGTAATTCTTTACCCCATGAATTTAAAAATATGAAGATAAGTATGCACTTTGCTATCAAAAACACAATTCTTTTCGTTTTCCTTTTTTAATCCATCAGGAGAGAGATTATAACTTAGTTTTTTTAGCTAATTAATTAGTGTATTTAGTATCATAAATAATTAAGTAATCCCTTGATTTGGACTGACCATCCTAAATTTAGTTTTTTTTAGCTTATTATAAACACAATTAAAATACTAAGAGTTGGTTTCACTCGACAGTAAACTAGCTTGATGAATTGTTTGAATTATTTGTCATCGATTTTGATTGGTGGCTTAGTTAGTTAGAGCATGTGTAGCCTTGTGGAGGACACATTATTTTCTTTGCAAAAAAGAAAACCTTATTGTATTATTGGAATCATGTGTCATCAACTTTGTTAGGTGATTTAGTTGGTTAACACGCGTATTGGAACCGTGGAGGTCACGAGCTTGGCAATTAAACTTAATATTAAATAAAAAGTCAAGTTGAGCTTTTTTTTACCCTTTTATTTATATTTTAATTTTAATTATGAGGTTTTTATTAAATTTTATTTTATGATATTAAGTTGATGATAAATTAATTTTTATATTTTATATTATATAATAAATTTTAAAAACTTAATTTAATCTAATGAATTTATAAGATTGACAAACTAACTAAATATTAATTAAAGAGTTGAGTTTATATTTTTTAAATTTAAATTATTATAATGAATTTAATGATTCATGATCTGAATTTTTTTTTTTGACGTTTTAAAAAATTATACGCAACCCAAAAAAAGGTAGGGTGTATACACTAGTCATAACTAATTAATTAGTGTATTTGCTATCATAAATAATTAAATAATTCTTTGATTTGGATTTACCATCCTAAATTTAGTTTATTTAAAACACCATCTTTCATCGTCGAGCCTTTTCATTTACCTGATTCTCCTTTCTTATCCTATTTTTCAGGGGGGAAATCAAATTGAAGAAGCTCATGAAATTTACAGAAAGACTAAATTATAAATTTTAAAATATAAAGGTTAAATATGTTGCTTGTAAAAAATTGAGAACTAATTAGTTAGTTATGTTAAATTACAAGGACCGGGTTATAATTTAATCAAAAATCAAACATCCTCTTGTTTTTTAGGAAGTAAAATATTGACGAGTTTTATCAAAATTCTCATTGATAAATAAGTTCATATTTTATTTTTATTTTTTAAGGAATGTTATCTTACGCACTTCTTAAAATGTCCTCTTTTATATGAAATTGTTCATGTACCTTTAATTATTTTACTTTTTTTTTAAGAGTTGAACAATTTATTAGGAAAGAAAAATATTATTTTTATAAAGAGTTGAAAAATATATAATAAAAGCAGTTAATATACAATGAATGGAAATAAAATATTATCTTAAAAAATAATTCTTGTTTTTATTTTTTTTTTTATTTCAATATCCTCCCATACAAATGAGCTTTTGTTCTCATTTTCCATTGTTTATTCACATTTTCATTTTATTTCTTTAAACTCCTATAAAAAATAGAAATTAAACTTCCATTTCCATTCCTACCATTATATTCCTTGTTACCAAATTCATTCATAAAATCTTAGAATTTAATCTATTTATTTTTTAAAAATAAACTCGACAATACCTATGGATAAAATTTAGCAAGAAACTAATGAACACATGAAAATAATTCATTGACTGGTAAGAATCATTAAATGTTTTTTATAAACACAAGTAAACTCCTTTTCTTTGTGCTAACAGGCCTCAACTCCCCCGGTCCAGCCCAATTAAATAACCCAAGACCATAACCCAAACATCCAAGCCCAAGTGTTTCTTCAATCCAATTCCCCCTCCGAATACACTCTTCACTTTTCCCGCCCTCTTCACACACCCAATTTTTTTTTTTTTTTAAAAAAAAAACACTAAAAACTTTAGCACCACCTCGCTCAGCAGAAAAACAAATCCCTAATTTCACGGAAAATGTAGACGTGACAAATCTTCTCCGACGCCGGGAAAAAATATCCGATGGGAAATACCCGGCCAAATTATCCACACCAAACCCGAACCTAAACCAAACGGAGCCCTAACTCCACTCCCAGCTCCAAAACTGACCTCCCTTCCATGGCTGATCTCTTACGCCAAGGTTCTTCAATATGGGTATGTATAGCTGTATAAATACGCGTGTAATACATGTATTCACGTATGGATTGTGTTTTTTTCTGAGTGAAGGATGTCCGCTTTACGGAAATACACCGATTTTCCGCACAGGATCAGGGAAATCAGCTGTGTTAAAGCAATCTTCGATTGCGAAAGCTTTAGCTGTCCTCGGCGGCGGTGAAGACGACGACGACGGTGCGTGCTTATCTCTATGTTTTTATTTTTTGCATTTTAGGTTTTAGTTTGTTTACAAACCCTAAGGAATTTAAATTGCTCAGTGATTTTCTCTTATTGAAGTATTTGTTTATTTTATTAGATTTAGCGTTTTAAATTTATTTATGATGCTTAAGCCATATGTGAAGCACCAAAATTGATAGTGAAATAATTTGTTAGCGTTCTGTTGGTTGTCTACTGTACTGTTGTGGAAATGGTTTTGTTTGTTTGGCAGGGTGAAGCATGTGGGGGAGATAACGAATTTGGTTTTCTGTAGCTTTAGGAGAAAGGGAATGAAGATGATGGAAATGCACCGATTTTCCATGCAGGATCAGGGAAATCAGTTGTATTGAGACAATCTTTGATTGCGAAAGCGATGTCTGTTCAGCAATTTTTGTGGAAACCATCCATTGTTGAGCAATTTGTGTGGCAGGATTTATCACATTCAGGGATGAAAGCTGGCATGATCTGCTAGTTCCCAGGTCTCTTTTAGTTTCCAAGTCTGGTATTTAAAAAGCCAATTGGTAAAGGAGGTCGATACAGACTTGTTGCAATCTGAAGCACAATATTCTGCTCCCAAACCACCACCATTTAAATTCCACACTGCTGGTGGAAGATCCTTTTCCGTTTCCAGTGAGGCATTGAAACGTGCAAGGAGTCTTCTTGGTGACCCAGAAATAGGAGCTTTCTGAAACGAGGGGGATGCATTTGATATGGGTCTCTCAGTTTTTGAAGATATTATATTTGATGAGGCTTCATCAAACAAGGAAAATTCTTTTTACACTGCATTTACCCATCCAGAAGCTTCGAAGAGTAAACATATCTCAAAAACTTTCATTTCACCTCTTAAATTATCTGCGAACCATGTCTAGCCATCCCTTTAATAAATAAAAAATAGTCATTTCAGGGGGTAACTTGTTGGGGAAATTTGATGCTGTTCACAATGACAGCACCTGCGAGTTTAATAACAAAGCAAATTGTATACAGAATTGCTTAAGGAATGGACTGTGCTCATTAGATACAACAGTTGCTAATTCTCTGGATAGTGGTACTGGTTCAAGGATGGATCCACTTCAAAGGCTACTGCTTGTGCTGTTGGTTGATATTTCAAATAAAAATGGCACAGCGTCCTCAAATAACTGCCAAGTGATCTTCTCGAGGGACAGACCTGTGCTATAGCAGGACTTTTACCTGTGAATTCTGATTTGAATACACTTTGCTTACAAGCAAGAGGATCTACAACCAAATGGCAACTTTTGTCCTGGCAATGCAACAGTTTCAGTAAGCCCCTATTTGCTTTTCTCCTGTCTTAACAATTGAATCTAACTAAAGGCTGCCCTTTTAAGCCATTTTTCAGCCCTCGAGTATCAGTATTATTGTCAAATATGGGTGAAGTTCCTCGTTGCTGGTAAATTATACATATCTATCTTTTATGGATCCCACCTCCGCTTTCTTGGTAGACACATAAACCCAGTCCACTTGCTGCCATGCTGATCAAAATGACAAATTTCATGACTTGACCAGTTTGGTTCTCCATTGTTTTTTGATTATGCAATGAATTTGATATCGCTGCACTTGTGTTGCCCATGGGAGAGGTTTATACAGCTCCTCTGCTAAGGAAACAGTGTGTGTCTGTGATTGATACTGCCATTTCTACATTGGATTCAGAGGTAACGTCAAAGTCCTGACTTGCCATCAGCTTCTGTTCACCATTCATAGATAACCATTCATTTACACCAACCAGCTATAATCTTGCTGGATCCATGAGTGTATTAGGTCCTTTTATTGTCAACCCCAGAATGCATTAGTTTATAATCTAATACGAGTTGATTCATGGCGAAAATTTCCAAATGGAAATGAGAAGGATGGATAAGTTTGTGAATGCAAGCCATTATCTTTGCAGGTTGTCTTCTTTAATCTTATAAAGAGAGCAAAGGATCAACTAAATCATCCCTGGATAGCTGAAGCAACAGAAAACTCGACTTATTCTTTGAGTTTTGATTCCTCAATTTTTTTGCACCTTAAAAATGCTGCTTCCTCTACTCAAAGCTGGCCTAGATCTCTACCTTGGTGAACAATATAGAATTTGATCATGATAGTTAAGCTTTGGTATATGATGCCTGCTATTATTTACCACCTTACTTGTTTTATGCTTATTATTGATAAATTCAAGAAGGTTATATTTATAATTGATGATTGAAAAGGCTAGAAGTTGGAAGAGGCCACTTTGAACTGACAAGCAAGCCTCCTTGTATGTCAAAGACTTTTATCAGGGAGAATTAATCTCTTAGTTGTAGAAGTAAGATCTTAAAATCCACTCATGGCAGTGGTTTTGTTTCTTAATATTGGAAAATAAATTGCTGATGGAGTTAGCTCAGTATTCGCTCATCTTCTTTGTGAATAATTCTGCTACCTTTTCCAATGATTTATTCATATTGTTTTTATTACTTATTTTGAGCTATTTTATCAAATAGTCCAGGTCTTATGGATTTATCCTTATTGACAATAGGAATAGTACAGATGCAGAAAAAGATAGGATACTTGTAAACAGCCAGCGAGCTTCTCCAGTCAAAGTTGAATCCTTGAAATACCACTGGTTTGTGGTTGATCTGTGATTTGTCAGCCTCTCCGCCTGAATTCCATGTTGAATTTATTACATTCTCCTTATAGATTTGTGCTACATTACCAAGGTTTGAGCAACTGAAGTTCCAGGAGAAATCCGTATATATCAATCATGCAACGAAGTCATCAAGGCTCCCCTCAGTTCCAGACCATCCCATCGCTTAATTTTCAATGTTGGGCACAGTGGGGAAGGGCATAGGTCAAGCATCTCGGAATTGGTTTAGCTTTCATCGGAGGGAGATGGTCCCTCCACTCTGCAACATTTTTGGTTTAGTGTACAATCATTAAATTCAACTGAAACATCTATGTAAATAATTGAGAACAGGTGATTTTTTAATTGAAAACCTATGTAATTTCAAAACTCAGTTTAGTATGTTGTGTTATAAAATTAGAATCTGTAAACGAGTTCTTAAGACAATACAAGAATCATGTCTTTATAAAGTTCAAATCAAATTTGCTGTGCCCACTTAGGTTGCATGAAATCAACGGAGTTATTAATCATCTGATTTGACCCCTGTAATCAGATGAAGTAATCAAACAATTGATGCCATCCTTCACTGTTTGGTGAATAATTTTTTTTTTTTTTTTTTTTATCATGTCCTTAATTGGATTATCTAAGGATAAATGCAATGGAAAATTGAGATTGGTTATCGTGTAAAGCAGCAAGCTTCTCATCTGGGGTTCAAATTAAAAAAAAAAAAAAAAAAACGAAAAAAAAGGTGCTCATCTTTGTCTACTGTCCTTCCTATTATTGGGCATAAAGTGTTCTGTTTCCAGTAGCTGTGGCTTTTGCATGTTTGTCCCGGGTCGTACCCTACTTGATTCTTGGACTGTCCATGCATATATTCATTGGAATTGGCTAAAAGGGAGGCATCTCTGCTATCAAGTATGACATTTACCACCCGATGTGTTGCATCAAACCGTTTATTTATCCATTAAATGACACTCCGATCCATTTGCTAATCTCAAGGATGATTTTCTCGGTCAAAGTGAAACAAGCCTGATTAGCGTCTTACACTTATGATTCCCTCCTTTTTGTTTCCTTTTACCTTTATGTTGTTTTCTGTATATATTAGCAGATAGCAGTGGAGAAGAGAAAGAAAAGAAAACTAGCATTAGCAAAACTGAAGACTGAAGAGGAGAAAGGGAGGAAGAAAATATGGTAGATGAGAAGAAGGTGGTGTTAAGTGGCTGCATCAAGACTAGCAGGGGACCTTGGACAGTACATAGAGCTACAAAAGATGGCCGCATTGTCACCAAATTTCGCTATCCTTCTGATAGAGAACGGCAAACGAACCAGCAGAGGGAGCGTCGAAGGCGAGCAGTGGCTAAGAAAATTTTTGAAGGTCTTCGAAAGCATGGAAACTACAAGCTTCCGAAACATGCAGACTGTAATGACCTGCTCAAGGCTCTCTGTGAGGAAGCAGGATGGCACGTTGAGGACGATGGCACCATTTGTAGGACGGTGAACCTTTTCTTTCATACCTATAATCTAATCAATCTGAACTGCTTAGGAAATTCTTCCAGTTTACATATTTTTGTTTTGGTAATGATGCTATTTGTTGCTGCTGAGTTTCTTGTTTCGTCAAATACCGCTGCTTTCCTGTTTTGCCTCTTCAAGCAATGTCTGTTTTAGCTTCTTACTCTCCTTTTACTTGGTTCCTGAGCTTCTTCTGCTTGAACTGCTTTGATTTCATTAAATGTTATGCTCTGTTCCTTTCCTGCTTCTATGTTGATTTAATTTTCCCAGGCCACAAATTTTTTTAATCTTATTCTGTGCTTGTCGAGTGCATTTTCTTGTCTATGGGAATCTTTTGTTTTTCTAGTTTGGCTTTGGTTTACTTGGTTTTTATTTGCTGTGTTCTTCAAGTGCTAAAGGAGCAGATCTTCTCTCATCTTTAGTTCTATGTTTTTGCTTTAGTACATTTTCTTCATTCCATTTCTTCTTTTGGACAGGTTCTTCATAACCCTTATCATGAAGCTAACGTTGCAAGCTCCTATGATGCCCCGCCAGAAGATCACAATCACTATACTTGCAACAATCATTTGGATTTAGAATATGGAGCATTTCCACTGAGCACCAACTCACCAATTCAAGAGTGCCATGGAGGAAATGATGTCAATCTCACCCTTTCACTCTAGCTTTCAAGTTCATTTTGAGAAAGAAAAGAAAGTAGGAACTGGGAAAATCAAGATGGTTTTTGGATTTGGGCAAGACTGGGATGGGATGGTACAGCTCAGCTTCTCATGCAGCCTGCTCGTATAAAAACCAATGTAGAGGCCACAAAAGAAAGGAATAGCATATAGTACTTGTACAAACATCAAATGTGTAAACACTTCTAGGATTATCAATAGGATGTTCTAATTAGCCTATCTTATGAAGCCAGGCAGCTCTGGTGCCAATTTTGTTGAACAGATAGACATGATCATCCTTTGAATGAAATGTGCTTCTTGTGCTATCAACTTCTGCATGCAAGTAGCTCCATATTCTTAGATGCCATTGTTCTTGAATACTGACGTTGGGAATCCCTGTATCAAATGTGTTTTGTGCTTTTAGCTTTTAAACTTCGGATTGAAGGCAGCTTGATATTCTTGGGCATGCAGTTCCTCCTTCAGACCATCCCATCCTTTATTCAAAAAGTACATTTACTTTGGCAAGTTACAAATTGTGCTTTTAGAAACGATCTACGAAATTTTATGCAGAAAATCCAAAAGAAATTAGGATTATATGATCTGAATAATGGGATTACATCCACCAAAACTTATCTTTAATCATGTGAGCTAAATTTATTAACCTTTATCTAAAATTACAAAATATGTAAGCTTGCACAGCTTTTCTTTTAATGAATGACGTCCTTGGCAAGCATTTTTGCAATTTCCTTTCCAAAATACATATCGCTACAGTGATTCTATTCCAATTGCTACAGAAAATGACTTGCCATGTGGACAGGTACATTTGCTTTTACAACAAATGGAATAGTAATTCGTTCCAGACATCAGGCACACCAGGCAAGCACCAATGTATACAATCAGAGTAAGATTTTGGGTTCGATAATTGTTCAGGGCTCAGTGTCTCCCAGAATTTTCGATAGATTGAAGGGTGGCCATCTTTACGATACTCTGAAAGCTGTGTAATATTGAGAACTGAAACCTTTGATCCCAATCTGCCAAGAACCTTTTCCACCATGCGCATTGTAGGCATATCAGAACCACTTCCCCAGTACCCCTCCCAATCAATTGGCATCTTCTCACTATAGCAATTTCCATTACTTCCAGGCTCCCATTCACGGCTCCTGAAATATGCAAATAGTTTAACATGAACATGAGAGGTGGATTCTCAAATTTGCTAAGGGTGACAAGCTACTATAACCTAGACCAGGTGCATATGCTGGAAGCTTGACAATCTTAAATCGCAAAAAAGTAAGGCTTGTATCTTTTTCTTTCAAACAAGTTTTGAGATTGCCAATCTATTACATGTATAACTGCATGGATGTATGAGACTAATTGCGAAGGCAGCTTAAAAGCCTCTTTCTATGACATTGAAATGCACCAAATATGGCACTAGCTAAGCTTCTTGGACCCTCCTCTTTTAAATTTGTTACTTATGGTTCATGCCCTGTGTAACAAGAGCGGCAAAGGATGTCTGAATGTCTAATACAAGAAAATTGAGGTGGAGCTTAGGCAAAAAGGTGTGCCCAGTGATATGTTGCTTAATGCTGGTCATTAAAGTAGAATTGAAACAAAATTGGTTACTCAGATAACAGCCACAATTAACAAGTAACAGTTCAGTCTTTTGAGATTAAAAGAAAAAGGTGGAAGACAGTAGAACATGGGCAAGGGAGGACAAGCTTATAGTGAACAATCTCACAGTCCATGCTCCGAACACCAGTTTACAAATGAAAACCAAACTGAAGTATTAACAGTTTACATTTGAGTCAGCGGACAATCCTTGATTAAAATGATTCACATAACTCTAAAATTCATTCTGAATTCAAGTCACTAACAAAGGACGGTTAGAATTCTCCGAGAGTTGGTGAATAATTATATGGCATTTGTAGTCAGCTCTGTGGTTTAAATACCAAGTACTATATGCAGAAAGAACTCACGGTCATGGAGTCAGAATTAAGTTCACAGGCAATGGATCACACTCACCAGAGATGTGTTGGAGACATGGTAGCAAAGAAGACTCGTTTCTTCTGGGGATCAACTTTAGAAGCCACCCAGTCAGCCCAGGCCCCCATAGCCAACTCCATAGCTCCTAACCCGTCTAATTCTTCACAAGCTCCATTCTCTTCAGCACTCCATCTGCAAATGTCACAAAGCTTGATTATTGCACCAATTCATAACCAATTCTATAACTGCATTACAACTCATGTCTTCTAAACTGATGAAACCTCAATGGTGTAGCACTCACAAAAGCTTAACAGGGCCTTGTCTCCACCACAAGTACGAGTTGAAAACTAGTATGTCTGCATGCTCCCACTTTGATGAATGCTTTAGAACTGAATCTGGGCGCATTATCCGTTCATCCAATCTGTGATTCACTGGGTCATCAGAATTAGAATCAACAAGAAGAGGGGCCCAGAGAAATTCGATAGTGGCATTGTATTCCTGCAAACAAACACAAATCAAATTATCCTGCAACATATCATAACAAAACTGTAGAACTAAACTTCACCAAACTTTTTCTTCTATTGCACATTAAGATTACTTTAAACTCCATGCAAGGTTTGTGCTTACCTCTGCCCTGAAAATGGTAAGAGGGGCATTAGGTGACATGGATCTCTTATCTGCTGGAATTACTGACTGTAACAAACACACCATTGATATCCACTGCCCTCTATTTAGCGAATCCCCCACAAACATTAGTCTCTTCCCTCTCAACTTCTCCCACATTTCAGTCACATTCCATCTACAATACCAAATGAAAACAACAATGAGAACTAATCAAATCTCATTTAACATAAAACACCCAAAATTAACAGGTTTGCATATCATGTTCAATAAACAGAATGGTTCGGCTCAACAAAAACTACTTTAAATAAGAGCATTCTTTCACCAAGACATGCAAAATTAAGAAACCGGATTTAGATTCCAGGCGTCAGCTGATGGGGCGAATTTAGAAGGTTCTTTTTAGTTCTCTTTACTTCAACTATACAGAATCTTCAATTCTAGGCTTACTAAGATTTTGATTTCACCTATCTAAACTACATGGGATTCCCACTTCAATACCTAATAAGAAGGCTACAGGCAATAAGCAAATCTAAAACTCGAGGGTCTTCATTCTCATGCTTCAAAGCACATCTAACTATACTCTAAAAACAAAATACAATACACATACTTGAAAATGAATTAAAAGAGACAAGTACCTCTTCAAGTTGCAGTCATGAGGTTGCCACCTCCAATGCTGATACCCCAAATCAGACCTTCCATGCTTATGACACGCCAATTGATCAGACATGTAAGGACAATCAGACTCATTGTAAAGCGGATATGACTCACTATCAAACACCCATTTGCCTGCAAAAACATCACAACTTTCCAAGCTCTTTCTCCTCCCCCTTTCCACTTTCGAGTCACCCCATCTGATCCTCTTGCCACTGTACTCACTAGTTGAGTTACATCTACTAAACCTATCCAAAAGCACTAAGAAAACAAAACCCAAAACAGCAAACCGGTAAAAGATCAAAACTTTACACAGTTCTTACATTCAAGAAATTGAAAAACACAAAAAGATTGAACCTTTGAAACATATTACATACCTGGTGCAAAATTTGAGTGGGTACCAAGATTTGGCTTAACGTAAGTTACTGTGGTGGCATGTTGTTGATGGTTAGGACCTTGGTTTGATGGGTCTTCTTCGTGGACCTGCTGAATGCTACTTTCATTGTAAAGAATTGAACAAACGATAATACCAAGAAAAATAAATGCTATTAAAGGAAAATGGGATTTTTTTCTATGCCATCTCTGCATCATTTCAGTCAACAGATTTGATTTTCAGAAAACAAAACTCTTGAGCTTTGTCCTGAGACTACAAAAATATTGCAAGAGAGAGTGAGGGGACTCTGATATGGCGCTGCAGCTTTTTGAGAAATATGGGGATGAAAAAAAAATTTTGAAATTTGATCCCTAAGTGGGGCATTGATTTTTCCAGGCTTACTTAGATTGTGGCCAGCTGTGATTTTGGAGGATTGGACTGATCTTGGTCCCACAGACCACAGTTGTATGGAACGAAAGACCATGATGGGTGGTAGTTACGGTGCCTTTGCAAATAAGACTGGTGCTTGTGAGTAGCACCGTAGTTTTCGGAGGTCTGCCTCTTGAGTCTTGACGTTTGTCTCTTCCATTTTTTAACATTAAAAGATGGCATCTTTGACATGGGCTGAAAAGATGACGGGCAAACACCATGATTTGTGGAGGGCGAAAACTTGCTAATTAAATAAGATTTGAAAATAAAAGTATTTTAATTATCAGGAGGAAGATGTTATTTCTTTTTATTATAGTAATGCTACAACATGGATCTATTACCGACTCTTATGATTTTTTTAAACTTGGATGTAAGAAGGCTGAGATTTTCTCATGTTTTTAAAGAAAATGTGTTAGTACTTATAAAATTATAATTATATATATTGAATTTTAATTAGAATTTTTTAGATTTTATGATTTTTGAGTTTAACCTCTTAATTTTTTATAACATTTGGATTGTCTATTATCTTTTAATATCTTTATTCTTTTCTTGTTTCTATAAATTGATTATTTGTCTTGTATTCTTCAATTGAAAAATATGTTCTGAATATATATATATATATATATATATATATATATATATATATATTTTTTATTATTTTTTAACAATAAATGAATTATAAATTTTCACCATGTTTGGGAGTGGGGAAGTTTTTACTTTTTCATGTTTTTTTAAAAATATATTTTATTTAAAAAATAACAAATTAATATATATTTTTTATTATTTTAATGTGCTAATATGAATAAAAAAAACCCTATACCATAATACCAAACATGTATGATTTAGATTTAAATAATTTGAAAAAAAAAGGAGTAGGTAGTTAAGCTATTTTTATTTTGATCATATATTAAAGTATGTCTATGTAATTTAAAATTAATAATTTACATTTAATGGATGCATATAGAGTTATTCATTAATCATTAATGTGGCCATCACCATGTATTTAATGATTGCCATATTCATAGATAATTTGAATAATATATTTCCTAATAAAAAATAACCATAATTATATTCTTAAACATATTTGTTGGACAAACATAAATGTGAAACCGCCTGCTAAGGCATGAAAATCCAGTGAACTTGAAATTCTTGTGTTCAAAATCCACAATTAAAACATACATTCCAACCTCTCCTCCTTCCACACGCACTAAACCCAGAAAAAGGGGCAAGAAATCAGCAAAGACAAAAATTGTTGTGAAAATTTGATCCATCCCTCTGAAGAGTACCCAGTTAAGTGTTTTGTATCACAAAGTGAAAATATGCACGCCTTTAGATAAAATATTTACTCATGGAATCTAAACCATCACGTTTTAATTCTTTGTTTAGGATTATGGTCCGGTTAAATTTTTATATATTTTTTGTTAAATTTTTTTAATATTTTTAGATTATTTTGTTATGTTAATACTAAAAAAAAATTATTTAAAAAAAAACAACACTTTGAAGGTAAGGGGGAGGATGCCAGCCTTGTCCTTGTCCTTGTCTTTTTTTTTTTTTTTTTTTTTATTAAGGGAGTATTTAAGAGTGTGATTGGTTTTTAAAATTTTTTTATTTGAAAAAATACTAAAATAATAATTTTTTATTTTAAAAAAATATTTTTGATTTCAGTGTATTAAAATGATCTGAAAATAAAAAAAAAATATTAATTTAAACTAAACAAATATTTTTTTAAAAAAATATTTTTAAAATACAAAAATAAATAAAATCTTCATGATATAATATTTTTTTTATATATTATAAATACAAATGGATGGAAAAACTGCTCCAGCAGTCATTACCTTCGTCACTCCATTTAAACCTTTTTTTTTTTTTTTTTCTCTTGCCATATTCAGAGAAAATCTTCAATTTTAGGGTTTTTTCTCTCTTGAGAGAAAATAAACCCATGATCCAACCATAAGCTTCCATGTAATAATTTTTAAAAACCTTCACAATCCATTTAATAAAATAAAAACCCAAGAAAAAAAATAGATTTGTTTTTCAAAAAAATTGGTTTTTTACGGTAAATTTAGTTTTTTTAGCATGCAAAGATTAAAAATATATATTGACCCAATAATTTCAGATACTAAAAAATCTTATGTTTAATTAGGTGATTTGTGTTTAGAAATAGAAAAAATAGGATATAGAGAATAGATGAGAAATCACCATTTTAGAAAAAAAAATTAAAAATCAAGTGTGTTGTTTAGAAAAAAAAAATCATAACTATATTTCCGAACATGCTTGATTGCGGCAGGCATCTAACAATAGATTTAAGGCCAAATTCTGCATTTCAAATTCCTGAGAACAAGAACCAAAACTTAAAGCCTCGTACATTGAAGATACATTTACATTAGATCTGTCAAAGATTAATAATGGAAGCATAAAGAAGTTCATTCCACACATCTGGAACTCCAGGGAGACACCAATGTATACAGTCTGCATAGCTGCTAGGTTTTGATACTTGTTCTTCCTTTAATGGCTCCCATTGCTTTCTATATATCGATGGATGGCCTTCTTTTCTGTAATCTGATAACTGTGTAATGTTGATCATTTGTACATTTAATCCTCTTGTTCTCAAGTCGTCGAGAGTCTTCTCAACCACACGCATGATTTCTGGGCAGGACGCCTCTCCTCTGTATCCTTTTTTGAAGATCGGTTCTGTCTCGTTGTAACAGTTTTGCCCTCCATCGCCACCCCACTCTACAGCCCTGAAACACACGTGAATCTTGATCTTGAAATATGAGGTGAGCAAGGAGAAATGGACAAGACAACATTAGGTTAAAATAAAATTGTATTATACTTTTGATGAGTTGGTGACATGCTGACGAAGAACATTTGTGTTTTTGTTCGGTTTACATGAACCTCCAGCCAATCTGACCATGTCTTTAAAGCCATCTCATAAACTCTTGGCATCTCTACTCTCTTGTAAATTCCATCTGGCCTTTCAAATGATCCCCACCTGATATCAAATTTTCAAGTTAGATAAACAAGTAAAATTAATAAACTCAGTCCGGCTTGATTGTATGCAGATCTAGGATTCAACAAACTCGATTACCGGTCTAAATTTAGTTTTTTTTAAAAAATTAACTTAAAATTAAAAATTATTAAACCTAATATAGCTCGGTCATAAATCTAGGATCCTGTCTTTAATTTGAGATGGGATTTTAATAAGAGTTAACATAAAATTAATTCAGTAAAAATATCAATTTAATTTATTTTGTTTAATTAAAACAACATTGCTTGTGATGATGAACTTTATTCAGAGAATGTTCTTACAAGACAGTCATTTGGGCTCTTCTCCACCAAAGATAGGTATTAAAAACAAGAATGTCAGCATCAGTCCAATGCCTCGCATGCTTTTCAATGCCTTGAACTCTAACAGTCCGATCATCTACTCGGTGGTATACCGGATCATCGGAATTTGATTCCACCAGTAAAGGAGCCCAATAGAACTCAATTGTTGCATTATAGTCCTGAATCACATTAATAACAATCACATAATCTAAATTAGCAAAATCACAGAAATATAATTATAATTCTTGGGATCGAGCCGCTTAAGATTAGGATTAGGATGGATTAACCTACCGATTTGATGAGTTAATTCAAACTATAATTTTTTTTAAAAAAAACTGGAAATGATATGTTATTTTAATAAAAAAATAAAAATAAATTCAATAGTAAAACCTATCAGAGCCAAGCTCCACACATAAACGAGTCACTCACTAGATTAACACGCCAATCCAAATTTTATAACACTTCTAAGAAAACAATTTCAACCAGACCTAGCTAAATAATAAAACCAAACTCTTTAGATTTTTATTTGTTTTTTTTTTTTTTTTTAATGAATTTTCAACTGGGCCCAATCCCAAAACAAAAAAGTTCTACGTCCAGACCAAGCCCAAGAAGACTGCTTTTTTAAGTTCAGCTCAAGCCCATAAACTGATTAGGCTATCAAAACAAAAGGTAAAAATGATTTTGTTGAGAGTGTGATTTGAACCCACGCCCTTTCGGACCAGAACCTTAATCTGGCGCCTTAGACCAACTCGGCCATCTCAACTCTTGTTAACGTTTTCTCATATATATTAAATGATTATAATTTTCCACTTACAATGGCTTTGAAGACGTGCAAAGAACCATTACGGTGCTGATGCATGGATTGGAACCCTGGAGGAATCACTGAGTCCACGAGACAGACCATTGAAACCCATTGGCCTCTGTTTAACGAGTCCCCTACAAACATAAGCCTCTTGTTCCTTAGCCTTTCTAGCAATACTGTGGCATTGAACCTACCTTATTAACATGACACAGAGAAAAAAACATTCCACACAAAACTCAAAAACCATAGCCAAACATCACAGCCTGCAGAATGAATCTTATCAGTCACCGCAAAGAAGAGTAATATACTAGCTATTTGATTGATTTTTAGGTTGATGATAGGGAGATATAGTAATTTATACCTAGGAAGGTCACACTGGTGTGGTTGCCACCTCCAGTTCTGATAGTTCAAGTCCTTTCTCCCAAACTTCTCACAAGCTAACTGGTCAGACATGAAGGTGCATTCTTTCTCTTTGTACAGAGGGTAAGATTTGTTATCAAAAACCCATTTTCCTGAGAACAAATTGCACCTTGACTGAAAGTCACCGGAGCTCTTACTCTTAGACGTCCTATCTTCTACGAGCACACCGCTATTGTGGGTTACATAGATGGAAGCTATGACTAGGAACGCGACGAGAAGTGCAATAAGGGAATGGAAGCTGCTTCTGATCCCCCATGTCGCCGGAACCATCATCTGCTTCGTTGCCATCTTCAGCTCTGTTGCAGAGTCTCTCTATGGCAGCTCTTTCTCCCTTTTGTAGCTCTTCAGCAGTTGTTGAAGATCACACGTCGTGACTTCCTTTTCGAAGGTTAGGAGAAGTGGGTTTCGATTTGTAGGTAGTTTGCTGAAAGCTACAGCCAGAAGGGCCGTACCCCTTGTATTACCAAAATACCCCTATCATTTATTTTTTATTTCTTGAAGCATTTAATACCCTTTTCTTTCTTGTCAAGAGGCCATGTTCTTTAGAAGTTTCTAATTATTCAATATTTCATGTGAAACCTATCATCATCAATATCTTAATTTTTTCGTGGAGATGGACCACCATGATGTAGTTAACAGCAGAGATCATTAGTTTTTTTCTGTTTATATATATATATATAAATATGGGGAAAATGCAACGGTCCATGCAAGTAAATACATGTATGTCGAGGGACTAATTTGTAACTTGACAGATCAACCAAGCTGTAATGCATTATGTTTACTCAATTCCTTGTGGTTAGAGCTGAGTTGTTGTTCTGTGGGTCAAATAAAATGGATATACAGGCAGTAGGTCAGGGTGGTTCATGTCTCAACATCCATATATATTCGTTGCCTTGAAGTTGCCTCAAGACCTTCAAATTAATTCTTTTATATATATACATATATAATTCTTTTATATATATATATATATATATATATATATATATGGGTGGTCCTAAATTATTGATCCCGTGGACTTGATTATCTAGCAATGGCCTGCATTAATTAATTCATGTAAATTAAACATTAAAAAATAATGAGGAATATTATTTGACATGTTAGTATATTGCACTATGTATTGTAGGTGGGGGTCAGCTATTGAGTTATTTTATTTATTTATTTCTTATTATTGTTGTTAATTTGTTCGGATAAAAATAAAAATGACACAAGTGGGTTTCTTGTTGTTTTCCTCTCTAACAGACTTGATTATTGAGTGACAATCGGATAGTTAAGTATCAATCTCTTATCTGATTATTAAATTAAAACTTAACTATCCGATTGATATCTTAAGTAATATGAACATGCTATAGCAACTCCTTCTATAAAAACTTTCATGCGTATAATTGCATGCTACCTAGCGGTTAAGATGCACGACCGACTTCGCCAGCTGCTTCTAATTAAAGAGAAATTAAAACATTTATTGGTTTTAATGTGAGGCAAGATATAATCTATTGTTGTATTATAATAATGTTGCATAATGTTTATTATTATTTTTTTTCTAGTTACTCAATTTTTTTTTAAGCTGATGATTTTATATTGAGTTGATTTAAAATTAAATTTAATTATTTATTTTGGTTGGCTTAAATGGATTTTTTGCTACGCTAAGAAAAAAAATTTGTGTTCGCTTAATGCTTCATTTGAAAAAATAAAATTTAATTTACTTGATTTAGAGCACTTAAAGCTTGAGGTGATGAATTTTAAACTAAAACAAAAGTTCAATATTTTTTTGTTTCAAATTAGGGATTTAATTAAAAGAAAAGAGGAGAAGTGATTGACGTGTATTTTGAAGGTTACCGCACCATGGAGGAGCATGCGCTTATTCCAAACTCTAAAGATGACCTTTTTTGGTATTATTAGAATCATCTTGATGGGGTCTTTCTTGTACCATGATGCGTGATGATGGAGGACCTCTAGTATTGCTTCGGCGATCTATTATTCGTTTTTTTTTTTCTCTCTCCACTTGATTTTAATGGTGGACTCTCTTCAAAATAGCAAAGTGTGTTATCATTTTTTTTTTATCTTAAATTTGATTTTTATTTTTTTTATTGCTATTTTTAGGGAAAACTATAGTTTTGTTTCAAAAATTAATGTTTTATAAATCATGAACACAAAAGACAATTTGAGATGGAAGAATTATTAAAAAAAAAACTAATGGAAATGCAACATAAGAGAAGGATTGCAATAGTTACCCACAATGTTTTTTTTTTTTTTTTTAAATTTCAGTCACTTGACTTTTTTTTTCAATTTAATCTTTTCATATTGAGTTGATTTGAAATTGGACTTGATGATTTATTTTGGTTGGCTTGATATGAAATTCTTGTAATGTCAAGAATAAGTTATGGCCTCAAATTAATGTTCAATTTAACAAAATTATTTTTAATTCTATTCATTTAAAACAATTAAAAATTTAAAGACTAAATTTGAAACTGAAACAAATATTTTGCCTCGTTTTTTATTTCAATGTGCATGGCGCATGTTTTTTTTTAATCCCTAAAGTTTTTTTTTTTCTTTTTCAGCTTTTATTTCTTAAGGTTTTTATGCTTTGACTTAAAATTTTATTTTGTACACATTACAGCCCTAAAGTTTGATAATGGGGGAGAGAGAGTTGTTGGGAAATAGAGGAGGAAAGTGGAGGTGGGTTGGTTGTTTATAATTTAACTACTAAAAAAAGTTGTTCTTGGTATCAATGAGTTACATTCACTAATAGGAGTTTCATTGTAATGTTTTTAACTCTTTTTATTTGAGCAAAAAAACCAGATCAAAGCTCCCAAATAGTTTTTAGAATAGATTAGTTTTTATTTTTAAAGAGATTAAGGGTTTATTTGAGGTTATTAATAGGTTTATTGAGAGAATGACATGACATATATATATGAATAAAAACTTGATTTCTTAAGTCCTAAGGTTAAAACCCAAAATTATAGAGAAATGAAGAGAAAACTATGAGGTTTTTTGAAAAATCTATAATTCAATAACTTGGTCACTAATAAAAATTACCTATTACAACTCTTCTACATTGCTTATATAGTAGTAAAAAATTCTAAACAAAACTCAAAAAAATAAAATAAAATTTCTAGTCCAGCTAGAAAAAAAAGCTCTAAATCAATTAGAAAAATATAACAAATCACAAACACTAACTTTCAAGTCATATTTGAATGGTTTCCTAACTTCGATGATAAAGAGATTATAACTTTATAGAAATTAGCCTTTAGAATCTTCCAATAAAGTTTTAGATCGATTTAATTTTCAAATCAAAAGTTATAGCTGTTTTTATCAGGCTTCATGTTTGAGATACTTTTTTATGGGCTTTACCTTATTTATCTTGTTTATAAATATCTTGTTTATCTGGTTTATAAATGTATTCGCAGCATGTTTATTTAGTCTATAAACTATGATGTTTTCTGAAAAAATCTGTAATTCAATAATTTGATCACTAATAAAAATTACCTATTACAATACTTTTAGGCTATATGTACACCAGTAAAAATTTCTAAATAAAGGTGAAAAAACAAGAAGAGATTTCTAATCCAACTTTAAAAAAAAACCCTAAATCAATTATAAAAATATAAGAAATCCTAAACACTAACTTCCAAGCCTTATTAGAAAGGTTTCTTGACTTTGATGATAATGAAATTTTAACTTTATAAAAACTAGAACCTTTGGAATCTTATAAAAAAAAAAAAACAGCTTAATCTAATGTTCAGATTAAAAGTTATGGTTGTTTTTATCAGGCTACATGTTTGACACTTCCAGCCTTTTTTACAAACTTAACCTTATCTATCTTATCTATAAACACATTGTATATCTAGTTTATAAACAAATTCGCAGCACGTGCCATGACAAAATGATTTTTTTTATATTTTTATAACAAATAGGTTTGAACCCAACTAATAAAACTTACTAGGCATCTAAAGTGGCAAATGACCATAATAGAAGGTGACGTGCCATCTACTATTATGCATGATCCATCATTATCTTCTTCTATTTTTCCTTAAAATAACAAATAGCACTGTCATAACCTGATTTTGACCCTCGTTTTTTTATTTTAAAAAAAATCTAAAATATAGAAAAAAAAAGAAAAAAAAGCAAACAATCCAAAAAGACATCCCTTTTCTTCCCCTATTTCTTAGTCTTTCCCATTATAAAAGAGATTCTGATCTAGAAAGATAATTATCATGAAACCTCACCCACACAAGCATGATTGCAAGCCCATACATGACTCACCATTTGTTTTTGGCTAATCTCAAGTGTCTTGGCTTTATTTGCAAATGCCTTCAAATTTTTTCTCCTTTTTAATTTAAATTCATTAAGTTTAAATGATTTAAAATATATTTATGATATTGTTTTATTACATTTTTTTATATACTTTTTTACTTTGATTTTTCTGAGATTATGACAATTTTTTATAATATCAGTAAGGTTTTATTTTACAGCCTTTCATATATATATTTTTTTAAATCTTATTCACTGTCTTTTTTCTGCATGCCTTTGGAAAAAGTATTATAAAAAAAATTCCCATGAAAAAGCATGAGTAGTGTGTTGTTTTTGTATTACAAAAACATTATTTTTTTTATTAAATTGGAGGGATGCTTTTTTTACCCTTATTAAAATTATCTTGATTTTTTTTTATATATCTATTCTAATTAGTTTCAGTTTTTATCAAATTAAGAACCCAAGATGAAAAAAAAATGTTTATGAGAAATATATTAATAGGGAAAGGAGAAATTATTTTAGAGAATTATTTTTTTCATTTTATTTCGAATTATTACTTTCCTTAAAAAAATCATTGTTGTATAGCTAATATATATATATTTTTTAAAAAAAATTATAAAATCAAATATCTTAATATATATTATTCTTTTAGCTTCATGATTTAATTTTTGAGTTAATGTTGGAGTTTTTTTTAATGTGTTTTTTATTTTTTAAAACATATGCATTTGCTTTTATGTTTGAAATTATTAAATGTTTTCTTCATCCTAAAAAGTAAAACTTTTATAAATTATTATTTTTTTATAAAAAAATTATTTTTATCTAGCCGATAACGGATCATGGACTCCCGAAAGATACTATATTAAAGAGCCAAATTAATAAAATAGTTTTTTAAATAGTGTAAATATAACTTTTTTGTTTATTGTATATTCTGATGGTAAAAAACTATTTAGAAGAGCCAATTATATTTTAATATATTTTATGTTAAACTAATTTTCATATATTTATATAACTAATTTAGTTATTTTTTATATGATATAATCATAATATTATTAATACAAAACATAGAAAAAGATGTTTATCAATGAATATGTGTAATTTCATTTACTTTTAGCTTCTTTATCAAGAAATGTAGAAATAACTTTTCAAAACAAGAATAAATATTTTAGCTATTTATATAATTTATCTGTTGGAATAGTTAAAACTAAAAATAAAAGATAAAAATATAATTACATTTTTCTACTCTCCTTTTAGCTGCTGATTATTTACTCAAAGGAAAAAAGAAACTTGGCCTTGAGGATGTTCTGGATGCGTAGAATAGGCATCAATCTCTCTATCCAAACTGAAAAAATTCTTGATAAAGCACTTGCAAATAACTATATTTTGGCACACAGTAGAAAAGATTTTGATTTGAATAATTTTTTCCTCAAAGATAATACATATTTAAAAAACTTAGTTAGAATCTTCCATATGATCTCGAAGCCAGTTGATTAGCACATCGAAAATATCATTTGAACAAAAATTACCGCAAATTTTCTATGCTAATTTATGAACAGTTCAATTAAAAATGCATTTAATAATAAAAAAAAGAACTGTGATCATAATTATCAATTTTTTTTAGAATGAGGTTATGATTACTTTTTAAAATGTTTTTTATTTAAAAATATATTAAAATAATTTTTTTTTAAAAAAATTATTTTTGATATTAATACATTCAAAATAATCTAAAAATACCAAAAAAATATTAATTTAAAGCAAAAAAAAAATAAAAAAAATTTAAATTTTTTTAAAAACACAAGAAAAAAAAACAATTAATTAAAATGGCTTACACATTAAAAAGCAATTTTTAACCTTCCGATAATTCTCCTTTTCTATTTCCTCTTTTAAAAATCTTTAATTCATCTTTAATTAATCTGTTTAAAAATGTAATTGTGGTAATTTTTTAAAGTTTTATTATTTAGAAATGTATTAAAATAATATTTTTTATTTTTTAAAATTATTTTTTATATTAGCGTATTAAAATGATATAATAATATCAAAATAATATTAATTTGAAGCAAGATAAATAAATAAAAATTAATTTTTAAAAAAATATTTTTAAAATATAAAATCAAATAAAGTGATAGCTATGGCAGTTCGAGATTTCCCATCCACAAATGGCGAGTCTTTTTCTTCTTAAGATTATTATACATGGGCTTTCGTGGAACTAGGCCCTGAACGGTCTGTCTATGGTTTTTATATTTAATAGCTGGTTTGGAAGAATTTAATTTAATTTTATATGTAATTTAAATTTAATTGATAATTTATTATAATTTTTATATTTAAAATAAAATATTAACATATATAGTTTAATTTAATTATACTATTTAAAAAATATATATAAAATAAATAAAATTAACAATCTGAATTATTTTATTTTTAATTTAAAACTCATCATAACAAGTCAACAAATTGCATTGGCACATGTAAGCCTTGATTGTTTTCGTGATCTGGCAGCCAAAGATTACCTTCTTTTCTTTTCTTTTTTTTGTTATTTTCAAGCCAGAGTCAAATAAAAGAAAGCGATATCAAAATTCCGCTAGATATTTTTTTATATATAAATAATAATATCTAGATACCGTAAAAGCATTTCAAATAAATAAGAAAAATAAACATTTCAGGTTATAGGTTGGATTTGATTTAATAAGATAATTTTATTTTAATAAGACAATAACATTTTTTTGGCAAAGACAATAAACTGATAAACTTTTAATTTTTAAAATAATTAAATAAAAAAAAATAAGCTCAAGTTAGTTTGATGCAGCGTAATAAGCATATAAACAAAACAATAAATAATAAATCAGTCTCAGTTAACCAACAAAACTTATATCTTAGATTATAAATTTAAGATAATTTGATAAATATTTTTTTAAAAAAATCATAATATTATTTTTAAAAAATAATGATAAATGATAAAATAAAATAAAATAAACAAAAAAGAGAGAGGACTTAGACTCGCATTAGTTTTTCGAGGAAGGATAAAATATCATTTTATTACTGTAATAAATAGTAAACTGAGTCTAAGTGTTCAATGTTTTGGCCTTCAACTTTTTATATATATAATTAGCATAGTTCTGATTTATCTTAAGGCAGCGTACGGGTCTTAATCTATGAGTCCAGTCCAGACCAAACTGGAAGTTACATGAGGAATTTCATTACCAAACCTATTGTTTCACTCGTGGCAGGTGAATGTGCTTTATGTCTTTTCTTTTTCTTTTTTTTTTCGTTTTTTGCTAGGGGTGTGGTGGAACCGTGGAGAGCCAGAGCTCCTCGTGAAGAAACCTATCCAGTGAGAAAGTAGAAAATTATTATCGTGGTTATATTCTTATAAACTAAATTAATAAAAATAATAAGGTTATTCAAATTATAAGTTTTATAGGTTAATTTAAGTAGGTTTGAGTTGTTTTATTGTGTTATTTTTTTTTTATTTATTTTATTATTCAACAATAAATTTTTTTTTGAAATCAAATTTTATAATTTATTTTTAAATTTTTATGAAGTTATTCTAATTTAATAATTGAATAGTTGACTTAACGGGTTAATTCATATTGTTATATATATATATATATATATATATATATATATATATATATATATATATATTTTTAATATTTAATTAAATAAAAATTTATTTTATATAAAATTATCATGATTTTATAATTTAAATTATAAATTTTATGAAATAAATTAAATTAACCCAAGTCGAATGCCAGGCTTTTACATCTTATCTTAACTTAACTTAAGTTGCAGAATAACTTAACTTAAGTTGGAAGGGCAGGCTTGTACATCTAGAATTAAAAAAAAAAAAAAAAAAAAAAAACCAATCAAGCTATGGGCATGCAAGTCTAAGCCGTACGCTTTTCTTTTTCAAGATCACATCGGTCACCCTTTTTTTTATGTCATGGATAACATGTTTTTCATCTTCGTAGACAACTTGTCATTTTTTGCAATAATTTTTAGCGATTTTTATTGGTTGAAAAATTAGAGTGAAGTTATTTGGATCTCAAACACAAACTTCTAATTGTTGCAACAGAAAAAACCCAAAAAATCATGCTAAAACCTTCATAACGCCATTTCCAATCATAAAATTCTCTTTAATCAATCTAAAAATTCACGAATTCCCTCTCTCTTAATTTTAAGGGACTGAAATATGATTAAAAAAAATAGTTTTATGACCAAATCGGAAATAATATAAACTACAGGGATTAAAGTAGAAAAAAAAAAAAAACAGAATTTTATAAGTATATGCACAATGAATAATGTATAATGAACAACAATATTGATTTAGTTTTTGGTTTCAATAGAATAAATATGTATTTTATTAAGCAATTTTAAATATTTTTCATCTAAAACTATATTAACAATATAAAAATAAACCTAAAGAACTATTAATCTTTTGAAAATCACTTTTTAAAGAACACGAGAAACAAAATTACAAGAAGCATTAAATTAATGTTGGGCAAAACACTGTAGTAAAAAATCATTGTGTATGATGTTTTTTATTTTAATTCTTAAATTTTATTAATATTTATAATTCTCAATATTAAATGCATGCATGAACTTCACGATTTAAATTTTAAAAGTTGTAATATAAAAAAAGACGTTAAAAGAATTGCAAGAAAAACCATCCTATCCACGAGGGAATGCAGATGAAATAAGTATTATGAAAAAAAATACGTGAGTTCATTCAAATCTCTTGACAGCTTTTTTTGATGCTGACCGCAGATTCAAGAAAGAAAGGAAACTCACCATTTTGTTCTCAATACACCCCAAAATTAAATTGCAAAAGCATACCATATACGGGAGCATTTTAGTTTTTGCATTTTTATTTTTTGAAAATTTATGTTGATTAAAGTTGCAAAGTATAATTTTTAAAAATTTAAGGCAATTGCAATATGATTCAAACCATAAAATAGCAGAGTTAGTTTTTCCAATAAATATCAATCAAGAAATATATAAAGAAAATCATATGGTGGTAATTTTAAAGCAAATTACATTAGAATTTACATAAAAAAATATATTTCATTCTTATTGAATATTCAAGAGATTTTTTTTTTAAAATTCTCATATTATATTTATACAAAAATTTTTTACAAAGTAGTTGAAAATATTACCGCTCTAATCGTTTGAAAATGATGTAATAATAAAATGGTTTTTAAAATATTATTATAATAGTTTTTTTTTTTTAAAAAATAGTATTATAAAATATAAATAATTAAAACAAATACAAAGGGCAACAGTATTAGAAGTGTGGTAGTGGTTGCTTTTCAAATAGCTTTTCGTGCCGAAAAGCATGCCAATAATGTTTTTTTATTTTTTAAAAATCATTTTTGATATTAGCACATCAAAATGATTCAGAAAATACAAACCACATTCAATTTTAGCAAAATAAATTTTTTTTTGAAATTTAACAAAAAATTAGTTGGATCGCAGTGCTAAACAGCCTCTAAGCGGCTTGTGCCTAGCTTTTTTAAAAAATAAAAAATCCCGGAGCTCCAAGCCTTGGAAGGCCAGGCTTGTATACCTAGAATTACAAAAAAAAAAAAAAAAAAACCAATCATGCTATGGGCATGCAAGGCTAAGCAGTACACTTTTCTTTTTCAAAATCACATCGGTCATCCTTTTTTTTTATGTCATGGATAACATGTTTTTCATCTTGCGAGACAACTTGTCATTTTTTGCAATATTTTTTAGCGATTTTTATTGGCTGAAAAATTGAAGTGGAGTTATTTGGATCTAAAACCCAAACTTCTAATTGTTTCAACTGAAAAATCTAAAAAATCATCTTAAAAACCTTCGTAACCCCATTTCCAACCATAAAATTTTATATGTCGAATATAATTTTATATGTCAATATGTATATTTTTTAAATAATTTTTATGGTTATAATTTAAAAAAATAAAATTTTAAAAAATATGGATAGGTATTTTTATTTGAATTTAAACACGTGTTTGATAAAAATTATAATTAAAGCTTATACATATCATATATATATATATAATATTTAGTTAGTTATATTTAAAAATATAGTTGTGTTGTTATAAAATAAATCTTTTGAAAATCACTTTTTTAAAAACATGAGGAAAAAAAATTACAAAGAACTTGATATTTTTTATTTTAATTCTCAAATTTTATTAATATTTATAATTCTTAATTTAAATGCATGCGTGAACTTCACGATTTAAATTTTAAAAGTCGTAATATAAAAAAAAACGTTAAAAGAATTGCAAGAAAAACCATCCTATCCACGAGGGAATGCAGGTGAACAAAATACGTGAGTTCATTTAAATCTCTTTACAGCTTTTTTTGATGCTGACCGGAGATTCAACAAAGGCAAAGGAAACTCACTGTTGATTGCTACAACTTGATGCGAGGGTTATTTCGTGGTAAAGCACTTGCGGAAAAGTCAAGTGAATGAGTGGACAGACTTTAACAGGCCAAGTTGTCTCAACGGATCATCCAATCAGAGAGGAGCAAGGCGGAGAGAGAATGGTAGGCGTAAAGCCATTCAAAAGTAGACAAATAATATTACACGAGAACATTAAAAGCAGACCAGACCCGCCCTCCAACTTGCCAACTTGCCAACTTGCTGCAAGAAGCCCTATCTCCCATTAAGATTTGTTTGTTTTTTGTTTTTTAAAACTATCTTTTAAAAAAATTTAATTTTTTTATTAATTTTAAATTATATGTTTTTAATTTTTTAAATCATTTTGATTTGCTGATATTAAAAATAATTTTTTTAAAATAAAAATATATAATTAACATATATTTTGATATGAAAAGTTATTTGAAAAGCAATCATAACGATATTATAAGTTGCTTTTATCTGTTGGTTTTTTTTTTTTGAAAAGAAAGAAAAAATAGAGAGAGGGAAAGAAAATCAAACAATATTGCAAGTTGTTTGAATCTTTAAACAAACTGTCGAGTTTTCAAAAATCAAGTTGCAGCTTGACAGGGCAGCAGTTCTTCACGTTATTGGTATTCTATGCTTCTTCTTCTTCCCTGTGGAAAAAGTCTGAGGTGGAAATGGAGATTTATATTGTGGACAATAATAATGGATCCAAAACCCATCAAGATCCTTTTCCTTGCGTTGGTGTCTGCATACTCTCTCTTCAGCCTCTTAACTTCCCCCATGTCGTCTGTCTCTTTCTTGGGTGAGCATTGCTCTAATCCCCTTTCTAATTGCACCCCTTAAACATATTATTAAGGGTGAGCATTGGTTCGAAGTTCAAATGGGTTTGGTATGGACCAAACAAACTGGATTTTTATATATATATATATATATATATATAAAAATTGAATTGAATTGAACGGAGTAAACCAGTTCAATCATGGGTTTCTTAATTATGCTATTTTTACATGCTTTGATTTAACAAGCTTTTAGTTTAGTTTTAGTTTATAATGAATCTATAGTTTATAATAATTTTTTTTCAATTTGATTTAGTTAATTCATTCTTTCTCTCTCTTTTTTTTTCTTTTTCCGGTTCTGGAGTTAAAAGAAACCATATTTTTTTTTTAGTTTTGAAATCCGGCACAGCCCGATGGATCAACCCAAGACTTGGCTGACTCGGGACTAGAATCGGGTTGGTTTGAAAAAAAACAGGGAAAGAAAAAACTCAATGTGATCCGGCGGGTTGATCCGATTATAACCGTTAGATTTTTTTTTTATTAAAATGATATCATTTTTATTTTTAAAAAAAAAATAACTCGAGTAACCCGACAACCTAATCAAAAACCTAGAATCCATGTCTTGGACCTAGATCGGGTCTAAAAACTATGTTTTTTTTTCATTAATTTGTTAACTGAAAATATTAATAAAAAACTGTTCAATCAAGTTAATTTCGAATAATTAGCTCGTAACTAAGTAGTGTCTCTCACTTTAACTTAAAACCACCCCCCTTTTTTTTTTTTACCACGCTTAAGTTTTTTTTTTTTTTTTTTTTTTCCAGATAAGCATGTAGGCTATGTACCATCAACCATGTACCATGTGAATGCATCTGTATGCTTACTTTTTAGTACAGAATCATGCGTCTAGCAACTTGATTTTGCTGCTGACGATACGAGGTTTAGCATCTTGATCAATAGAATATAAAGCAAGTTGCCGCACCTTCCACGGCCGTCGGCGATTGTTCAAGTCCCCAGCCAAATATGCCATTCACATGGAAATTAAAGATTTCTTTACACACCCAGAGCAGTTTCTTTATTCTAAAACCTATTTTATTTGCTGCTACTCTTTATGTCATAATCCATACAGAATAAAAACCTCGAAAACCATTGTCTTCTTTAAATATTTTATGTTTTTTCAATGCTAGAAGGCTGGCACTTACTGGAATGGAGATCATCATCCATCATCCTCAGGACTCAAGAAAAAACATATATTAATTCACGAAAGCTACGATTAATTGTAATTATCACACAGCCTTGTTGTTATAATATTTCACGAAATGCGCGCTAAAAACGATAGTATTTCACTCACAAAATGGGGCTACGCAAAAATTAAAACTAAAATAAAAAAATAACAAGAATAATGAAGAAACTGGGGGTGTTGAAATTATCATTGGCAAACCCGCAAGGATTCTCACAAAAAAGAAGGTGTTTCACCAAATCATACATTTCCATTTGAAAAAAGAAAAAAATCAAACCATAAATGTATCTATAAATTATAACAATAAATGTTTTTATTATCACTCACTCACGATGATGATTTATTATTGCGTCTATTCGAGTTCTCGGCGATCTGCGCCAGTGACTGCAGGTTGCACCGAACTATGGTATCCACGAACACACATGTGTCCTCTTTAGTATTTCCCGGAGGGATATCGACCGCGTAAGACTCCATGACGACGGTGCCGTTCCCTGAGGGGGACGAATGGAGAGTTGTAACCGACTTGTAATTCGCAAGCCTATGGTCCCCACCAACAACACTAAAACTAATGACATGCCGCTCATCGTCGAGGATCTCGAGGCGTTCGGTGCTGTTAGCAGCTGGGAGGCCCGAGATAACGTGGATTTCACGGAGAGTGCCCACGTCACCGTCTCCGAGGATGACGTGGCAGCTCTTGACGAAATGTTTATAAGCTTGTGGGTTGTCGAACCGGCGAACGACAGACCATACGGTGGAGATTGGGGCAGCGATCTGTTGCACCACCGCAGAGCAGCACTGGTTGGGGCCTACAGCGTGGGTGTGGTAGCGTGAGACGGTCTCTGGAACTGGGGTGGCGTCGCGTGGTAGAGGAGACCACCGTTTTTGGCATGAAGTTGCGGTGGTTGTGTTGGTGGTGTTTAGGGTTGTGTTACTTGTGGTGTTGTTGATTCTATGGATTAAAAGGGATGACCTCGGAGGATTAGCAGGCATTTTTTTGGCTTTCTTGTTTGCAGTGAAGATTTATGAGAGATGGGGTGTTCAGGTTCTTAGTTTCTTTGAGGTTTTGATGACTTTTGGAGGCTTCGTGCGAGTATAAATATTAGAGAGAGGAAGGGAGATGGGGCTAGTCACTTTCCTAATCTGAGAGGCATGGAAGGGTACTGATGACTTGGTGATGCTCTGCAAGTGGAGAGGGAGAGCGGTGGAAGCGGTGGTGGGCGTCTTGGATTTTCTTACGGAGAAGAAGGCACTAGCGAGTTTTATAAAAAAAAAACGCTGATGTTGAAGGGTAATAAAATAGTGCCTAGTTGGTGTGCTTAAATTACTAAAGTAGCCCTATTTTATAAGAAAAGTAAATTACTAACATGTCCTCAGGAAAGCACGGAAGTCCACCACCAACTTTTTTTAATCAGAATAAAGAATAGCAAAGAATGAATTTATGTGCAGGGGCTTTAGAGTCATTTTATTTCCTCACTTTGAATTTTTATACCAGCCAGGGACAATGGCAGGATTGTGAATCTTGTAGAAAATCAAGTACAAATTGGAAAAGTGGCTTCAAATTGACGATCAACTTGCTGGAGAGGCGTAAAGCCCAAGGATAAGATAAGCATTTTGAACTGTGACCAGGTATAAATACAGATTTACACGCTGGTTGGGGTTGCGGTCTAATTAATTCTTTATTAAAAATTTGATTTTCTTATCTTAATTATTTCAGGTTTTTTATATAAAAAATAATTTAAGAAATAGAAATAAAAAAAAAGACACTAAGCGATAATTTCTGTCTGATATTTAGCAACTAGGCCCGTTTGCTATTCCATGCCCCGCCATGGAAATTGTGGGTTTTGTTTTACGATTTCTTTATCACCTTTTGATGTTGCTTTAACGTGATTCTTTTATCTTGTATTTTGTTTTCAAACACTCGAAAGAACCAAAACTTGGACCCTTTTTCTGCTGGTAAACAAGAACAAGTTGGACCCCCTTTAGCACATGATCCTCAGGTACCTTATATATACATGCTAGTGGCCTGGGACCCATGAATATTTAGGTCATGGGATTAGCTTTGTGGCATTTATGGTTTTTCCTCGTTCATCATTAATTTTCATTATTAAGCCTAGTTGCTTGATTTGAGAGATTTGAGATTCAGATTTTGTCCCCAGCTGATCTTTCTTATTCAAATTTGAAAATATATTGACTAGAAAAACCTAATTTTTAGTCATTTTTTGATCCAATCAAATCCAGTTATGCCTATTTATTTTTATGTTTTAAAAGTATTTTTAAAAAGATTTGATTTTTTTTTCGTTTTAAATTTTTTTTAATGTTTTTAAATCATTATTTAATGCATTTATAAGTAAAATATATGTACTTTAAAAAGCAATCGTTGTTATAATTTTAAATACCCTAAATTTATCAGGGTTAATGATCATCATGATCACCTTCCTTGTGTTTCTTTCGAATTAACTTTAGCCCACTAGGTGTTTTATGTTCTTGTAGTTTTGTTTTTAATGTTCTTTCTGATCCAGCATGGAGATTTGTTTCTAATTCTGGAGCGATTCTCTCTTATCCCTCCCTAAAGTATTTGATCCCTAAGATCACCGGCGTCTTCCCACTTGATATTCTTAAGAACACATGCATCCATGGTGGTCGTATGAATATGATCAGTCAGACGTATTCAAGGTCTAGCTAGCTGTTCATATAATAAAACCAAATTCTAATTAATAAACTAAGTCAGAAGTCCACTGCGTAAATATTACTACTGAATTTTCTATATTTTTAGATTATTGTTCATTTCTTCTTCGTGGAACAATTAGCAATATTGGAATTCCACGTTCAAGGAGTCTTGTCTATGGAATGCGGCTTCTTTTGAATCTGATGCTCAAGATTTTCAAGACGAATTAATGGAATATTTCATTTTCAGTAAAAAGGAGGCATTTATGAGGCAAACCTGTAGAGATAAACACGAAGAATCCAGTCTAAAGAACCTGCAAAAAGCTTGTAAAAGTAGTGTTGTTAAAATCAATATATATATATATATATATATATATATATATATTATAACAAATATATATATATAGAGGAGGCACAGAATTATTGGTAGCGATGTACTTAGGGAACCATGCAGCGAAAGAAAAATATTGAATCTTTTACTTATTTATTAGTGCTTAGAGTTGGATACATTGTACGTATCCAGCATAATATAAATTATTTTGAAGACAAATAATAAAATATATGAATAAATCATGCTATGACATTGGGACATTGCATCTTGGAAGAGAAGGTATAAATGGACCGTAAAACCGGTGGTTTGTTAATTTACATGACGTGGTCTCATGATGAGGAGTGGCATGCTAGTTTTGAGTAAATTATTATTTAGTCCTGAATTTGATTATAACTCTATCCTTTGTGCACGGAAATATATAATTTTGTCCTCCTTGAACTCTTTCATGTTAAAACGTTTATTTTTTTTTGGAGTCAAATCGAACCCATCTGATAAGTCAATCTGGGTTTTGACTAGCCTGAGATTTGGACTAGCCCAAATTTAAAAAAAAAAAAAAAACATAGCTGATTTGGTAAAAAATCAACCCTTAATCCATTTATTTTTTTTATTTATCAAAATAATGTAGTTTTGATATATATATATATATATATATATATATATATATATATATATATAGGTTCTCAATTTAAAACCTACATAACTTAAACCTAAAAATACCTTTTGAATCAATTGCTATATCAAATTTTAATTTTACATAACTTTAGGTTTATTAATATAGTATGTTGCAATGTGTGTGACATCGAATGACATGTCTGCCTCTTCAGATGTGTTGAAAGGAAATGAATTTTGAGTTTAATTATAAAGTTATGATTATAAAGTTCAAGAGTCGCCATATATTATTATAGTTATTAGAAAATATATAGTTTGTGAGAGTACGAGTAAGAGACTGGTTATGTAAGGAAAATACGTATTACCATAGAGCACCCTACCTAAGGTAGATTGAATTGTTGTTTGATTGTTTTTTTAGGTTATGTTTCTATCCGCTGATCTTTTTCTAAGGTTTAAGGTAGATTTTTCTTTGTGAAAAAGTCTCTACCTTATCGGGTTAAACCCTAACGGTTCTATAGTTTAAATTTTAGCATCACATTTACTTTTCACTTTGTATCTTCAATACTCAAGGATATACTTTATAATATAATTTTATACCCTTAAATATTAAAGTCTACAACTAAATATCAACACTCCAAATATTAATTAAACAAAATAATTATTGAAAGATTTTTGATATTTTGTCTGAACCTAATGGATAATCATAAACTAGTTATGATATCCATTTTATATTTTTTTAAAAAAAATTGAATAAAATGATTTGATCTTTTTTTTTTAATATGCATGAAAAACCTTTTAGGATTTGACCATATGTACAAAGACAAAAGCATATATATATATATATATATATATATATATATATATATTGGAAAGAGGAAATTAATTTGATTTTTTTTTTGGAGAAAACCATGTATTTTTAATACCAGATTTGTATCTTACAATGTAAGTTTATAACATGATATTATGTAAAATTGTTGAAAAAACATGCGAGGGGTCTAAAAATATTTTTAAAATACTTTTTGGAAAATTTTAAAAATTTTCCTTTCCTTTTCTTATTTTTTTAATAATATTATATTATTTTTTTATTAAATATATTGGGCTAAATACATCCCAAGTATATGGGCTGGGCTAAAACAGTCTAGCCAGACTCGGTCGTATTGGGCCCACTAGCAACCCAACAACCTTTCTCTCTCCTTTATGGACTAGACCCGGCCCAACCATCTAGGTTGGTTGAACGGGTCCAACCCATCGTTGCATAGTCACTGGCCCAACCCACTTTGATCCTTTAAAATTCTAATAGTCTCAATTAAATTCAAATTGAGCTTCCAAACTTAATTTTTCACCAATTAAGTCCCTAATAAAATTAATTTGACTCATTTAAAGTATAATTAAGTCCTTGCACTTAATTAAATCCTTTAATTTGACCCAAATTAACTCCTAAACATAATTAAACTTTTAATTTGGCCTATGATTAAATCAAATTGGCTTATTAAAAATCTAATTATGTCTCTAATCTTAAGTTTTATGCAGATTTATCCAATAATCATTTAAGTTGACATTGAATCCGCATTATCTCTCTAGTCTTGGGTACAATGGGTACGATTAAGCTCCTGATTTCATCCAAAATTACAGCTTGATTTTTCTATACATATGAAATCCTCATCAGCTTGCTTTTGTCAAATCACCAGTCTTCTTGTTATTGTTATTTATTTTTTAATTTATTTTTTTATAGGATAAATTTTAGGAAATAATCCAAAAATGGGTTATGATATAATAAACAAAATTCAACTTTAAGGTTGCTAGTCTTTTCTTCAATTTCAATTTAAGACCTGACATGACTTAAATCTAAAATGATAACCTAAAACTTTTAAGTTTAACCATTGAGCAACCTTTGAAGCAATCGCTATATCAAATTTTAATTTTTACAAAACTTTAGGTTTATTAATATAGCAAACAAAATCCAACTTTTGTTATGAAATCATACAATCAGTGTACTAATGTAACTCGTTACTAATACATGACTTGATATAACACTCTTTATAAATTTACTAGCAAGATATATTTCTTTTGTTACCTAGAGACATTGAAATGGAGTTAAACATGTTTTTTTTGTTACTTACAAGGAACTATGAATATGAGCTTATTTTATTCAAATAATGCTAATCATATATTAATTGGTTATGCTAATGCAGGGTATTTATTTGATCTATTTAAAGATTGATCTCAAAGAGGTTTTTTCTTTACGTGGGTAATACTACTATATCATAGAGATCTATAAAGCAAACATTAGTTTTCACTCCATCTAGTTATGATGAAATACTTGCAATTCATGAAACATGTAAAGAATATGTGTAATTGAGATCAATGACTCAATATTTTCAAGAAACATGTGATTTATCCTTTAGCAAAGGAACTCCATTCACATTGTAAAAAGACAATGTTGCATGCATAGGGAGGGTGCACCAAAAGAGATATAACAAAACACATTTCATCAAAATTATTTTCCACATATGACCTTGATAAGTGCCAAGATATTAATGTCCAACAAATTCTCTCTAAAGATAATCTAACAAATTTGTTCACTAAAGTATTACCAACTACAATGTTTGAAAGATTACGATGGAATATTAAAATGTGAAAACTTAAAGACTCAATGGTAATACATTTATAAAAGAAAATTAATACACATTGTACTTTTTTTTCCCTAATAGGTTCCTTTTTCCCACTAGGTTTTCTCTTGGTAAGGTTTTTAATAATGTAGTATTCAATATGTATGGTTGTACAAAAGATATCCAAGGAGAAGTGTTATGAAATCATATATTATATCTGGATGTCTATTTGCCTTCTTCCACCTCTTCATCTTCCTGAACATTGATCATCTCCAAGTTCATTTGAACTCCAAAGTAGTTTACAAGTATTAATACACATTAGATTATAAATAGAAGCATTGTTGAAATGATGTTGTGTTATGACTACATTTACAAGATTATATGAAATAAAAATGCTTTATCTTTATCTTCCCTTAATCTCTATTGTTTTTATTTATTCTAATTTTTTTTATTGAGTATATTGTTTGCTTTTGAATATATAGTCTTATAATAACTTTAAAGTTATCATTTTTTTCTTCCCTAAACCTTTCTTTATCCAAGATCATGGCTCAACCCAACAATTTTAATTTAAAACTCAACACAATTTAAATTAGAAATAATAACCTTAATTTTTTAAATTTGATCATTGAATAACATTTCAAACAACTGTTATATCAAATTTTAATATTACTAAACTTTATGATACTAATATAGTAAAATAAAAATTCAAATTTAAGGCTTTTAATCTTTTCTTTCCTCTCCAATTCTTACCGATAGAAAAACAAGAGCAATCTTTTCTCTCTCTTTTTTCCCCAACTCTTCTGTACTTCTAATAGTTTTGATAACATAATTTTTTTTCTCATTTATAAGAAAAAAATTGGCACGAGTACTCCAAGTCTTAATAATACTATTTTGTATGTGACCGTTGCATAGAGTCCATGAAGATCGCTTCACCCATGCATCCATCCATCCATGGACAGCAAGAATCAAAGTGTTAATTTATAAATTTTCAAATATAAAGTGTTCAAATTGTTGAAACTAAAGAATCATCTGCTCTTAAATTATTGGTACGTGAAGGGCTTTCATCTCCTGTGATCCCTCAATATTTCCATCCTCGCCATGTTCTTGGATCTGTGAAACATAATAAATTAGGCTTGCTTTTTAACAGGAACGATGGACATGATGCAAGATTCTCTAACTTTAAGAACTCAACTGCAAACCTTTCCTTTTTTTTCTTTTTTTACTCTCAAGTTGTTTTTTTTTTTTTATAAAAAAATATTGCTCGACTTTTGAATTCAAACAAGAACCAGGATATATGTATGGCCCTTTAAATCATAGTTTTCAAACCCAGCCTGGTCTAAAATCTAGGTTTTAGGTTTTGATCGAGTTATCGAATCGGTCGAGTCATTTTTTTTAATCAAAATGATATCGTTTTAGATTAAAAAAACAAAAGTCAACGAATTGCAATCGGGTTTTTGATTGATTCACACATGATTTTTCCTTATCCTATTTTTTCTTCAACCCGACCCTGTTCCAGCACCGGATCGGTCGACCGAGCTGAATTTCAAAACTATGCTTTAAATAATTCAAAGTTGAACCCGAATAGATGTTCAACTTTCTTTACTAGACTTAGCCCGTCAGTAAGCTTGGTCCAAGGCCCATATTCTAGGTTTTGAGCAGGTTATCGGGTTACCTAGGTTAAATTTTTTTAAAAAAAATTTAAAACAACGTTGTTTTGGTAAAAAAAAGAAGAAGTTGATGGGTTGCAACCGAGTTTTTGACCGGGTCTTGCCAAGGTCAATCCGTCGGGTCACACCAGATTTTTTCTTTCCTTGTTTTTTTTTCAACCTGACAGCCAGGTCTTGGGTCGGCTCGTCGAGTTAGGTCGGGTTTCAAAACTATGTTTTTTATCTAATTTAACACATCACGCATATTTTATAGTTGTAGAACAATTTATACACAAATATATTAAGATTGAAATTGAGATATAGTGTCTATGATTTTATATTTTTTCAGTAATTAACAATTTTTGTACATTCTTCCAATAAGCTTCCATGCAGCAAGGATATTTGATTTTTTTCATAAACAAAAACACACAAAAGTTTAAAAGAATTAACTCAGACTTACCATAAAACCGATCTCATTAGGCTTGTGTGTTGGAAAGGATCATATCCATAATTTCGATTTTAGGTTCTTACTAGTTTATATACCTGTGTTATGCAAGATGAGGACTCAATTATTTTTTTAAATTAAAAAAAAATACATAAATCTTAGAAAATTATAATTGTTTTGAATTTTTTTCTCAATAAGATAAATTATTTTATTAATATTTGTTTATCTTAGCAAACACAATGTTTTTATTTTTTTACTAAAATCATTGTTTCTATTTTAAAAAATATTTTATGATTGTTAAAATAAGGTAACACAATTTCAAAATAGTATGTTCATATTTTGTATGATTAAAAGTTTTTAAAAAATCATAAATGTGACAAAGCTATCCTCAAAATCTATTCAAAGAACTTAATAAAAAAATTTTGATTTCAATAATTTATTATTAGTATTTAAAAATCATATCAAAACTGAAAAGTAAATGAATTTGATAAATTTTTTTGAGAGTGTAAGTAAAAAATCAATAAAAAAGAGAAAAAAAAAATAAAATAAAAAGTTAGGCCTAGCAATTGGCCGACGGCTAGGCTTGTGTGCATATCCCTATTTTATTTTTTTTATTATTAAAAGAGCAGATAATATGTTATCCATCTCTTTATTTTTTTTTTTTAAATATGATTGATAACATGTTGACAGACAAAATACAAGGGCCAGGTCCGGTGCCTGACCCACCAGTCATAGGCTAGTTGTGTGCGGATCCGAAAGCCAAACCCTGCTTTATGTTTTTATTTATTTATTAAGGAGGTGAAGAGCATGTCATTTATCTCTTAATTTTTTAATGGAAAAAATGTGACAAATGATAGGCCGTTGCAATGCAAATTTTTTTTTTTTTCAATGCTCAAACTCGTAACCTCTAACTTGTTCTATGTGCTAACTAACCTGACTATGATATGAAGTTATTAAAATTTTTTTTAAGAAAAAACATTAAAATGCACGTTTGTTTTTGGATTATTTAGGAAATAATGTTTAATGCTATATGTGTATTTTTTATATTCGAAGATGTATTGTCTTATGTTAGGGCCACAAGCTGCTTGGTAGCAAGGCCGAATATAAAAATTTTATAGAAATGGATGGCCAATTATTGGAAGCATAAGTATGGAAATGGCAAAGTCAGAAGTTTTGTGCTTAAAGTAAGGGCAAAATATAAAATCATTGTTTCTGTTTTTTATTTATTAATTTTTTAATAGAAAAGAAGACAAATATTATAAAAAATGCATTTAAATAATTAAAAGTACATTTAATATAAATTCAGAGTAAATCTTGGAGATCCGAACTATGCTCATTCACTAATATATTCCTTTTGTTTTTTTTTTCTTCCAAAAATTGGTTTCTTTTAAATTAAGGGTTAACTAGTGGATTTTGATATAAATTTAAAAAACAAAGATCCATTATTTTAGGTTAATCATTCAAAGTAATTTTTAAGGGTATAAAGATTCATTTTTAAGGATGTTTAAGTATTATAATGAATTGAAGGGAAATTATTGATGGAGAAAGAAAAAAAATAATTAAAAAGCATTGGCGATGATTGGAGAAGGAATGCTTTTTTTTTTTTTTTTTTAAATATATGATTTTGTATTTTGATTTAAAAAGAAAAGAAATATAAAATATAAAATGATAATTAAAACGTATTTTTTAATGGAAACTGTTTGCTAAAATTTCAAGGAGTCAAAAAAGAGAAAGAAATGATAATTCCAACCAAGAAAGGAAAAATACAAATATGTTGTGTTTTAAAGAGAAAATTACCAATAAGTTATAGTATCTGTTTTCTTAAGCAATAAGTTTACTTTTTATTTTTACTTTTATTTTTCCTACAACATTTCCAATTATGTTGTATTTTTTAAAATATACTCTCAATTACCATTATGTAGAGAGTATTTAGAAACGCTCTTATATTCATGTTTTAAAATTTTTTTGTTAAAAATTAAAATTTTTTTTTGTATGTTTTGGATAGTTTTGGTATGTTGATTTTAAAAATAATTTTTTTAAAAAATAAAAAAATAATCATTTTAATATATTTCGACATTAAAAACACTTTAAAAAGTAACCCAACTACACTTTTAAATATATTTTTAATCTTCTTTCTTCTATGTTTTTTAAGCATGATTTTAGAGAGAAAAATCCTATTATGGAATATTTACCAAAACAAGGAGTTTTCATGGTTATGGTTTTTATTGAGAATTTATTTTAATATGAATTTTATCTGCAAATAATTTTTTTTTAAAATTCTGTTATTTTGTATTCTCCCCCTTGTTTAAATCAAAATATTATTTTTTTTCCCAAACACAATGATGCTCTAATCCATAATCTTTTGAGCCCAAAACCAAAACAACCCAAATTCTGAAACTGAGAATATATCTTATATAGAAGCCCAACCTCCAAAAATAACGAAACTTCATATAACAAACCAGAAACCAGAACCCTAATAAAACCTGACCTTCAAGGCCACACAAAAACATCCGAACCTGGAAAAGAAGAGCATGAAATAATGGGAAAGCTGCTTCAGAAATACCAAAAGAAAGAGAAGTAGAGCTTGTAGTTATGGAAGTTGACGAGCTTGTGGTGGAGAAACGGGCGAGCTTGTTGAAGGTGAGGAGGCGGAGGACGGATGGCAACCCTGTTTCATCCGGAGTCTCCTAAGCTGGAACCGTCGCTGATTGGGGTCGGAGGTCAGTTCAATTTTTTCTCAAGTTTTTACCGCTTGAGATCCTGATATTGCGTTCTTGTCAAAGACAAAGCTAAATAATAAGGAATTTGAAGAACCTCAGGTGCAAACATCTATTTCTAATGGATTATGTATTGGTTGTAAAGGATAGAGTTTAGAAGAAATCGAAAGAAAAGCATGAAAGAGCTCCGTAAAAAACCTATCTTAATAAAAAAAAAACTTAAATTATTATTTTTATAACAATCCCTCCTCAAATGAAAGTTTCTTCAAGTGAGTGCTCTTTAGTCTCAAATAAAGATGAACGATCAAGAAGTAGGAAAAATAAAAATAAAATAATAAATAAAGTTAAATGATGAAAGTAAACAACGGTATAGTTAAGGGTATTTATTTAGAGTGATTATCAAACGCTTTGTTTAATTAATATGTGTGAAAAGACTATATTAATCCAAAAACTAAATTTAGTATGTTTTGATACTTTACTTTTCTTTTCCTTTTTTAAATTGACCTTTTCCTTTCTTTTGAAAAAAAAAAAAAAAACTAAAGACTTTAGGTGTTTTAGATGTTTGGTTGTCAAGAATGAAATGTCCGCAATAGGAATAAAGGAATTGAAATGACATTTCGGTCCAACTAGCCTTTATATGAAAGAGAACATTATATAATCTATGTCCAATTATAACTCTTGAGATTATTTTTAATCATATCTTCGAGTAATATCTATGTCCAAAGTGTAACTCTTGATGTAGGCATGGAAATTAACTAGAAAGAAGCTGAAAATAAGAATATAATTAAGAAAACACAAAATTTCATCATTTGATTAGTTTCAAATTGCTAGCCAATTGGGGATGAGTCTTTTACACGGATGTTTAAGGATTATTTCTTTTTTTGACTGCTTGAATTTAAGTTTTAAAACTAACATTTTGAAAAATTCCTCTAAACACATCAAGTTAATAAATAATATGTATAATTAAAATTATTTGAAGAGAAACTTAATTTTGGTTAATGCACAAACTACTAAGTAGATATCCCTTGTTATCGTTAAAAAAAAAAATCTTCTTAATTTACATATTTTTAATTGTTTAACTTCCATTATATTTAACAATTAAAAATATGTAATAAAATGGAATTATTTTTTATTTGATTTATCATTTGTTATCCCACACCCATGATGATTTTCAATGTTGTTCGAATCTCGTTAACAAATAAAGAAAACAAATAGTCAAATGTTACACATTTTCTTCTTTTTCTTTTTTTAATTGAATTCATTTAGAGATCTTATATGTGGATTTAATGAATAATTTGAAATTTATCTAATAATTGAGACGCTCATATATCTAAGTTACGTTAATTTTAAGTATAATAAAAGAAAATGTTAATATTGTGAATGCATTTTAAAATATTATGACTTTTTTTTTTAATTCAAAAACATAAAAATACTATTTATGCTATAGGCAGGATTTCAAATCAATTTTTGATATGAAACAAAATTACATTATGTCATGTATTATAATTTTTTCAAATTAAGAAATAAAAAAAATATTGTTTATGCTTTATAAAATAAAATAAAAATATATAACTGGTTCGAGTTATGTGAGGGGTTGGATCAAAATAACATTTGATCTAAAAAAAATATTCATGTCATAAGAAACTCTTTAACATTGTCATTAAACTCGACCTAATAGACCAACATTGAACCCTCTTAAGCTGACTATTTGCTTAACTCGAGTTTAAAATAAAACCATGTGGAGGGTGTTTTGGCATAACCTAGTGGGCTTAACGAGTTCAAAAACAGCTTGAATGATATGTAAAAATATTGTTTGTCTTAAAAAAATTTCAAGATAACATCTTTAAATATTAAGACGATAACATATTGGATCAACTTGGCTTTCATAACTTAACTTGCCAAACCTGTGATTAGAGTCATGAATTCCACTAGATCTAATAGCTTTGAAGTTCTACCACAATCTAATATAGCTTTAAAATCCGTGCTATACTGAAGGTAAGATTCTAAGTTAATTTTTAACAAAGTAGAAGAATGCAACAATGTTACATATGTATTTTATTGTATTATTTGTATTTAATTGAGAAATACAAAGATGCTATTTATGTTTAATAAAATAAAGTTTGCTAATAAATAAATTAATCAACTTTGAAAGAGTTGTTAATGCTAATTAAATACTAAGTTGCTAAGCCAATATTTTTTTAAAAAAAAAAAAATAGATAAAATACAAATATTTTACATCCATTTTTCTTCTGAACTTATGTCATCATCTCCTTATTATTCTTCTTCTTCTTCATCATCATTAAGATTATTTTTTCTTATCAAGAACAAATTATTTTCTAAAAATATACCATACAAATACAATTTATATCAAATATAAAAGAACGGGATGAAAATATAAATTACAATAATCTCTTTAAAACATTATAAAAATATAACATAATTAAAAAATAACTACTATTTAAAAAAAACAAATAAAACAATTTAAAAAAGATGAGAAAGAGAGAGAGTATTGATTTAAATTGAAATAAAAAAATCAATTTAAACTAAAAAACACTTACAGAAAAGGGAGGACATTGATTACAATTTTTTTTTTTTTAAAAGCTAGCCACTACTAAGTTTGAAAGCCTAAGATCACATACCTGTGCTTATATATATTTTATGCAACAATAAACAGATTACATGTCATATATATATATATATAATATATATATATATATATTTTAAATAAAATAGATGATGTATTACTTTGCTTTTAAGTTTCAGGGCATCTCAAGTGGTTGAAAAACCGTTAGAAATCAGGTTTTTAATTTTTAAAACAAAAAAACTCAATTTTTATTATTTGTTCACATGACAACACTTAAAAAAAATACTTTATATATCTTAATAAATCTATTAATGATCTTAAAATAGTAAAAAATAGATGAAAAATCGAAAAAAAAAATAAAGAGAGGCTAAGACTACAAAATTTTCCATGCTCCAATACACTTTTTTGTTTATCAAGAAAATAAAGGCTAAAAACCTTCACTATCAATCTTTCTCTCTCTTTTGTAATCTTTTAACACTTATTAGACAGACCATTTTAGCTACTAGAATCATGACAACCAACATTTTTTTTTTCTTTCACTATTTTTTAATTTTCTTTTGATGAACATAGTTTTTTTTTAATAGCATAAATTACTAAATTACAAAATAAATGCTAATTTTTTTTTTTTCCACAAAAGAAGCAAGTCCTGTGAAATTGTAAAAGGAATGACGTGGCGTTGACGTGGCAGGCTTCAATCGGGGAAAAAAAAAATAGAAATGAAGACTACTCAACGCAACGATAACGACGTCTCCCCCCCTCCCCCCCCCCCCCTCTCTAATTCCTGCTTTCTCTCTGTAGAAAAATTGCCTCTATTTAGAGAGATAAAGTCAGAGGAAGAGAGAGTCAATTCTATAGATATCGAAAAACAGAGAGACCCCGAGAACAGAAAAGATTGCAGGAGCAGATGGATGCGATATTGAACAAAGTTGGGTCTTATTGGATCGGTCAGAAAGCTAACAAGGAGTTCAATTCTGTTGGCGACGACATCAATGTATTGTTTTTTCTTTTCCTTTTAATCTTGGGTTTCTTGAATTTTTTTAATGATTAATAAGTTCGATCTGCCTCATAAAGTTGTTTCCTTTATTGATTAACTTGTGATTTGATAAGTAATTGTAATCATAAGCGTAATGGTGGGATTAAGATAATGATTGTGAAAGTAATTATCCGTTATGATTGAGAATCAGAAAAAAAATAAATTGGAAATATATTTATAGAAGAAATAAAGGTTTTGATTTTTACTAAAATAGATGAAGGATTGTAGCTTTTGATGAGAATTCAAGATTGCTGAGTTGGTTTTGTTGAGGTTCTTATAATGCTGGAGATTGGTGTTAATTGCTCTTAATTTTTTCATTTAAAGCTAGATAAATAATTGAAGATTGAAGAACTAACCTTATTAGAGTTTTTATTTACCAATTGACTGCATGGCTTGTATCATTGCGATTCTTGAAATTACTAAAAGCTGAAATATTGGCTAAGGCTAATGAGTAGAAGTTGGACTTTGTGGAGGGTTAGATGATCTTGGATGTGTTAGAATTCTTTTAATGTTTTGCAGGATGAGATGGGATATGCGTTTTTATCAGGTTTTAGTTAGACATAGTGGAAGTGTTTCCCCCCCTTTTCTGCTTTAAGGTTGTGCCATAATATAATTTCCTTTGCCCTTCATATAAACCATTCATCATACCAACTTATTGCCCTTTTCCTGTGAACTCTGCTGTAATTATCTCAGTTATTGCATTTTGCCTGCTGACACTTTTCTCTTATTTATCAGTCCTTGTCGACGAGCATTGAAGGAGGAACCAAATGGTTGGTGAACAAGCTCAAAGGTTTGTTGATTTGCTTTCTTCTTCCTGTTTAGCCACATTGTATTGTTGTAATTTGTCTGTTTTTCTACTTAATTCTTTCCAACCTTCCTACTAATGATTCTTAAATTCAATGTTTCTGCTGTTCTGTACTGCATTTGTGCTCAAACAAATGCTTTATAGTTCCAAGTTTCTTTTGGGATCCCAATGTCAAAAACTTTCCTATAGATTTAAATCCAATTCCTTACTTCGGGAAGTTCCGAAATTCTCTAACCATTTGGGACCTTGAAGTTGGAGGCTAGTTATTGCAATGAGAAATAAATCTGATTTTAAAGCTTGAATAGGATTTAGAAAGTTGTCAAAATGACGTTTATATAATGTCAATATGAGTAAATTCGAGACTGTTCTGGTTAAAATGAATCATCTGCTACTGGCTGAAGGCTAACTTAAAATTCTGCTGTGCTGTTGGTTAGTCTTCTTGAGTTTTGAATAAGTTGGTTGAGTAAATTGAGTTGATGTCAGGAGAGTTTCCTGGAATAAGTTGCCAAACTGGAGCCAAACATCTAAATTGTGATATTGTGAAGACAACCCCTTACCCCTTTTGATGAAACTGCAGATTTTGCAGCCATCTCCTGAATAGAACTTATAAATGCATCTTTCTTTGCTTCTATGTTCATTAAGGGAATGACTCTGTTTATATAGGAAAAATGCAAAAGCCGTTACCAGATCTGCTTAAGGAGTATGACTTGCCAATTGGAATCTTTCCTCGCGATGCCACCAACTACGAGTTCAATGAAGAGACTCGGAAGCTTACTGTGTTTATTCCCTCGATCTGTGAAGTTGGCTACAAGGACTCATCTGTTGTGCGTTTTTCGACCACAGTAACTGCGTTTTTGGAGCAAGGAAAACTAGCTGATATAGAGGGGATGAAGACTAAAGTGATGATCTGGGTTAAAGTGTCCTGTATTGTATCAGCTGGATCAAAGCTCAACTTCACAGCTGGGATGAAGAGAACCAGGGATAGAGGGGCTTATGAGGTTCTTCGAGATGGGGTGGGCGTAGATAAGTTCTGAAGTGATCATAATGCGTCTGAGTTATTATATTTCTGTGAAATGCTACTCCCTCGTTATTGCTTCTAGACCCCCATGCCTTCGTCTACTGTGATTATAATGACTGACCGAATTTAATTTAATTTTGTTTGTAGTAGTGATGCATCGACTTTTCTATGTCCAATGATTGATGATTATATCATCTGTGTTGATCGTCGACACCGTTACCTTCTATTTATTTTCATCCTTTATCATTTCATTACAAATTGATGGAGCAAAGTTATTGTCAAAACTGAAAATGTCGCATTTAGAATGGTAAATTTGATGATTGCTCGTTTACCGCAACACCTTTTTGTAGCTCGTGAGCTAAGATATTAGTCATGGCAGATCATAAGCTGTAATTAGGCTTGAAACCACCTTTTTGAACACAGCTAGCATGTTGCAAGAGTTTTTCTATAGACTGCTGCAGCTGCATGCACTTGTGCTATACCAACACGCTTTTGACTGCACCAGCATCCCCGACCTTAGAAAAACTGTGGTCTATAAGTAAAAGCTGAACCACAGATTTGGGTGCATTTCGAATAAATATTATTATTTTCCCTTGAAAGTCCAGCCTCCTGACAGGGGATCTACCAGGAAGATGGTGCTTCATAAGTTCTGATATGGATAATGAAGGCAAAAACCTCATCACCATGATTCAATCCATCAAAAAAGGCAACGAAGCTCATGACTATGAAGCAAGAATAACTTGGATATTTCTTAGGCTCATAAAGAGATCCAACAAATATTGGGATATACATAACGAAGTAGTTCTTCGCCCTTCCCTTTGCCAACAAGAATGACTGAAGTATATATTTTGCAATTTCTTGTCCCTTTGAGAAAATTATTCTTTAGTCCTTTAAATTTCTAAATTGCCGAGTTCTAGTGCATTGCAGGTTGGCATAAAAAATTGACCCTTAAATGGAAAAAAGAGATGAAAATGCACCAGCCGGGAATCGAACCCGGGTCTGTACCGTGGCAGGGTACTATTCTACCACTAGACCACTGGTGCTTCTTGTTACAAAGCCGCTTACACTTAAACAAGTATTATATCCAAAATGGAGGCAGTCCCAGGCATGACTTCAGAAGTCTGGGATGGAGAACATCCAAAATGGCAGCCATGCCATCGGATTTCTGATCACAAACTCCAAATTTGTATCCCCTAAATCTTTGAAACAGGAAATTTCTACATTCCATGCAAATGCTATACAGCTGGGAATAAAATCAACACATAATGAAAAGGATAAATTGATTTTTAGTACAACTCAATCTTCAAGACCCAATCTACATAATGTACATGTGAATTGGATTTCTTCGTAACCTTCCCTGCCCTTCAAAATCATTAGTGTTTAGGTTTGGGGAAATTATGCTTATACTCCATCGGATTTCCATGGCTGTCTGATGCAATTTCTGGCGCTTGTCAGCTTGGTTGACTCGCCTGAAGATTCATTGGTTCAAAATTCCTTAGTTTTCTGGGTTGCCATTGAGTCGATGGAAGAAGTCTTTTGATGCTTCATAGGTAGACCAGCAAATTGCAGCAGCCGGAGCATGGAAGAGCATCCTGGGTATCCATCCCCTCATGAGCCCCTGGTATCCGTCCTTCTTCACGATAATCTTAATAACATTTCCAATTGAGCTACTAGAAAATCTATCACAGCCACAGACCCCCTGTGTAAGAAACAAGAAACTTGATGAGAAACATGTCAAATCAGCTGGACCTGTCTGAATCTGCTTTCAACCTCTGATCAAATTCATTTATGTTTTCAAGTTCAAGATAAGAGTTAATCGATTTAACGCCCCAGTCAAGTCTAAAGAGAAGCTCTTTTCGTATTCGTTCACGATTTCTCAGACTTTACCTATAAAACTGAACTTTACTTGCTATGATCAAACTAAGAACAGTAGAACCATGCCAGACGAAACATATAATACCAATTTCTGGTAGAATATGATCAAGCAATCTTGATTAATTCCTAAACCAAATTGATTGCTTCTATAGTTTGCTTCACACAGCATCATTAATAAAAGGAAAAAAAAGAAAAAGAAAAGAAGCAAAGGTTTGTTTAAAGTAGTTAAGCGCTAATCACAATAGCAATCGAAGCAAGAAGCTTTTTACCTGACATTGCAATTGCGTTTTAACAACGTCGAGAGGGGTAGTAACAATAGCAGCTAGAGCACCAGCAGCAGCACCAGCAGTAGCATGGACAACCAACCTCTCATCATCTGCAATATCCGGTGAAACCTCAATCAAACCCCTCTTCGCTGCCTCATAAGTGGCAAAGTGAACCGCCGTAAAAGGCGCATTCATAACCACAGTAGTCTTATACGAAGCATAAAACGCACCAATCCCTTCTTCAACAAGAACCCTCCTCACACAATCCACTACTCCTTTATACGGACTACTCTTCAACTGCAACCTCTGCTTCACCACATCCATCGGAGTAAAAACAGCATCACTCGCCACCGTAGCACAAACACCCGAAACCGCATGAGCAACAGAGTTATTCGGATCCCCACGAGAAAAATACTGTTTGCAAAGCTCATAAACTGAAAAGTAAACAGCATGAGCAGGTCCTGCACCAAGTCCCATCGCACCAATACCTCTATAAAACCCAGCAGCGCCTTCATTTTTCATAATTGACTTACAAGCCTGCCGGACATTAACATTCTGAACCGGGTATGACCCGGAACCGACAATGGCTTGCATGCGGGTTTTCAGAGTGTCAACAGGGAACATAGCCATGTGCTCAATGGAACCAGCTATAGACCCGGCAACCATGAACTGCCAAAAGTGGAGACCGTCATGGGGATTTTCAGAAACCGAGAGTTCTGGTATCTGGGGGTGGAAATCAGTAGGGGCCCGGTATTTCGGGGAGGCATCAGTGGTGGTGGTGGCAGCCATTGTTGCAGGAGTAGTGAAAAAAGGAAAAGGAGGAGGGTGTGTTAGTGTTAAAAAATAGTGGAAGATTTGTGAATGTGGTGAGCATGGCCATAGTGTTAGATTTTATTGAAGTAAATGGGATGATGACAAGAGGAAAATATTCTCATAATTGGAAAGGGATTGAGTTGAACATGATAGGAAGAGCTTTCAATGCTTTATCTCTTTTGGAGGGAAAGAAACGATCCAACACAATCGAATTTATCCATGAGGGTTATTCATATATATATATAACCAAAAAAACCCAGGAGCATGGTTATAAAGTCTGGCTTCACACGTGTCATTTGTTACATGGTTTATTAATAAGATAATATTGTTTTATATTTTTTTAAAAAATAAAAGTGATATCATTTTTTTTAAAAGTTAAATAGGGATTCATTCGAGTTTTAATTGAAATGAGTGAGAGAAAAATTGACTAACTGATTAAATTAAATTTAATTAAGATTAATTTTCACGTGGTTTAATAAAAAATCTAAATTGAACATAATCGACTAAATTTATTAGGTGGAAAATTAACCAACCAAGTTAATTAAATTTAATTAAATAAAATCTTACAGGTGATTTAATATAAAATCTAAATTAAACCGAGTCGAGTTAAAAATACTATTCAAGAGTGCTAAATTTTCCTATTTGGGTTGTGAATCGTTGTAAACTCCTCGTTGTAAACTTCTTTAAGGAACTTTCTAACAAACTTAAACAAGAAGATTACAATTAAAAAATATATTAAAAATAAATATACATTTTATTATAGCAATCCATATTGTAACAATATTTTTTTCAATTTTATACATAATTTATTTATTTTAATTGCAGCTTTTTATGGTCAAATTAATAATGAATTTCTAAAAATTTGTTATGGAAAAAACAAAATTCTAGCAAAACAAGACCAAAGTGTAAATCAAGAAGAAACCACATGGTCAATCTCAAATTCATGTGAAAAAAAATACTTTTAAGTTCACATAATTTCCTTTTTTTCTTTTCAATCCCTATGTTTTTGAAATTCTATTTTTGATCCAAAAATTCATTTTATTTATTTTTTTAGTATTGGATATGTGAGAGATGAGATAAAGTTGTTGAGTTACGAAGAAAGAAAAAGTTGTCGGTTGTCTACATTCCGACAATGATGTCAACAAGTTTTATTTAAAGAGTGGAGTCTTATTGAGGTTTTTTGATTTTTTATCTTACTCAAAAATACATATTAGAGTCAAGAGAGAAAAAAGTACTAGTTTGATTTTATGTTTTTGAACTATTTTGAGGTTTTTTAAATCAATAAATTGGTTTTTTAATATTTTAAGGGTATCTATTAGGAGTTTTTAGATGAAAATGAGTTAAAAATATTTTTTTAGAATAAAAAACAGCCCTCTATTTTCTAGCCACTAGTGTGGAACCGATTTAGATCTTTTAATGAAATTTCATGTTTGTAAACATTTGGAGTGTCAAGAATTGAATTTTAAATGGAATTCAATCTCTAAAAATTATAAAAAAAGTAAATTAAAGGTCAACTCCTCTAACTTACATTTCTGAAAAGAAAGAATTTAATATTAAAATTAACTTTTTCAAAAATACTCATCTACAAAAACCTTTAAAGAAATAAGATAAAGATAATAGAAATAATATATGAAACAAAGTAAATTGAATTCTATCTCTTTCAAATATATAAATATAACTTGTTTATGAATTAAATTCAAATTAAACAACAAAATTAAATTTAATTACAATAGAGAATTGTTCCAAACAATCTATTAGAGTATTTAGTTAATCTATCATTTTCTCTTATTTTAACATTCTTAATAAACTCTCTATAAAAAACCCTTAATAAACTTAGGCTACGAGGATTTTTTCTTATCCCAAAAATAATGAATTTGGACGACCGGCTCTTGTTTGAGCATATGATGGATCACTTCAATTTTGGGTCATTGTAATAGTATATATAATGTTGGAAATAGTTTCTAAGTTATATTTAGTGAGATGTGTCTTATGATTTTACAAACATATATTAATATGATGGGAATATCCAAATACAATGATATTTAGATAATATTTAGACAATAAAATACATAATCTTTAGAATAAAGTTCTAATAATGTTGTTATAATTTTATTTTATATACATATTTTATTTAAAAATATATTAAAATATATTTTTTAAAATTTTTATTTTATTTTTAATATCAAAACATCATAATAATAATAATAAAAAAAAAACACTAAAACTTTTTATATTTATGTATACATCAAGACATTGAGAATGTGTAGCAATTACTGCCATCCTTTTCATTTTCATCAAGAAGAGTTTGATAATTATCTTCCCACATCTACAGCTCTGCTACAAATAACAGTTTAATAATTCCAAGAGATTGATTTGATGGTGAAAATGTTCTTATTTCCTTGATTTTTAAAGCTTGAATTTCGAAGCAATCACCCAAATAATTTTTTTTCAAAACCCATCATCAAATCAATGTGAACAGTGTCCACCTATAATTATTTTTTTAAAAAAATCATATTGATTGATGCATATTCCATGATATTTTCTATTATTGAATAAAAAAATGTTTAATTATTATCCATGAAATGATTTTTTTTCCTCTGCCAGAAAAAACCAATGGCTCTAAAATTAGCAAAGTATATCAAGAAGTATGAACAACTCTAACCCAGGACAGATACTTGACCCTTTGGTGTTATATACACAAGTCAATTATGGGAGAAGTGTGTTGTCCACAAGACTGACCTGTAAGTTGATATCACCATATCCTTGGCCGCGTTGAGGCGCATAATGCAGCTCTATCGCTATCATGATTCAGCCTTCTAATCAAGCATCAAGGGATATCCGGTAGAGAATGCATCCGCAACTTCTATCTCTTCGCCGTCGCGTGGTGACCATAAGTCTAGCTAAAGGCATCTGTCATCAAAAGCAGTTGTTTCAACATCAGAAGAACCAGAGGCGCACACACCAGCTAAGAAATTGACCTTGTGTTATTTGTCGCGATTTGTACCGATAGGTCCCCTCTTGCTCCATGATGATCTCTTGCTCTTTCGGAAGGCTAGATTCCTTTTGTAGTTGATTTAACAGGCCTCCTCCTGCAGTGACGATAGAAACAAGCTTTCCCAATTTGCTCCATGATGCGTCCTCCCTGTTTTGTTCACCAAAAGCTATCCGTCCATAGCAATCTTGATGCACAAGGAAAGATTTCGAGTGGGATATTATTGAAAGCATACTAAGACTTCGATGCTCCGATTTCCTGTTTTTATAGCTTAGGCAGAACTTAGGTAAATACTGTCAATGGCTATATCAAAAGGTTCCAGGTAATAATCAATAAGTTGCTTCATGGTGATCAGAAATGCAGAGATTTCCTGGAAAGCATCAGGAGAATTTTCATGATTGATACTGCCCCACTTGGATTTCGCCATTCATTCCATGTCAAATAAGAATTAGCAGCCCAGTGTTCCACGATTCAGAGTCAGGGGTTAGCCTGGAAAAAGAAAGAAAATTGAATATTGAAGACAAAGATAGGGCCAAGGCGATCAAGATCGGTAATTGCACAATGTTTAGCTTGCTATTAAATTATACGAACAAAGATAGTTCAAGATTGCGCAGTAAATTATAAGAACAGAACATTAGTTGAGTACTAGTTCATCAACAGTACTAGCTCCAGAAGCAAAATATGCCAAGGAAAATTCATAAATTCTAAGCAGCAGTTTGAGTATTAGTTCATCCACAGTACTAGCTCCAGAAGCAAACTATGCCAAGGAAAATTCATAAATTCTAAGCAGCAGTTTGAGTGTTAGTTCATCCACAGTACTAGCTCCAGAAGCAAAATATGCCAAGGAAAATTCATAAATTCTAAGCAGCAGTTTGAGTACTAGTTCATCAACAGTACTAGCTCCAGAAGCAAAATATGCCATGGAAAATTCATAAATTCTAAGCAGCAGTTTGAGTACTAGTTCATCGACAGTACTAGCTCCAGAAGCAAAATATGCCATGGAAAATTCATAAATTCTAAGCAGCAGTTTGAGTACTAGTTCATCGACAGTACTAGCTCCAGAAGCAAAATTATGCCATGGAAAATTCATAAATTCTGAGCAGCAGTTTGAGAAGCTTCAAGCCTCTTTTGGGCGCTCCTCGATGATGGACAGCTTGATATCCTTTCCCTTGGGAAGAAAAACCTGCAGTTCGGTGCCTGTTCCAATGGTGAACATGTCGCCTAGGCGAGTGGCAAACTCATGGCCAGTGGCTTCTTGAAGGTGGATTGTCTCAAAGCTTCCTTAGTGCTTCTCCCTGTTCTTGATTTCTCCTTACCCAGCCTCTTCTACAATTATATTGTTGTTCTCTAAGTCAAGCTTGATGGTGTCTTCGGCCTTGACAATGCGGGCCTGGATATCACAGGAGTTCAAGTAAGGGATGCCTCTCTGCCCAAACTGAACGGATTGGCCTTTGCAAAGCCTGAACTGTGCATTAAACAAGGGAAACCAACGAGGAACACGAAGTCCTTTTTCCCAGCAGAGCTATGGGAGTGAAGACATAAGAGTACTTCCTCCACAAAACCCAGAAGAATATGTTTCATCTGTCCTGACCATCAAGGACACGTCTCTGCATCAAAATAGAAATGCCTTCACTTTTGCCTTACTCATTTGTAAGCGCATTAAAATGCACATCGGAAACCCATAACAGACCAATTATCATGAAACTAATGTTACACAGTTCGGAGATAGAATAACAATTTAAAAAGACATAACTTTTGATCTGACTGTTAGATCGTGTTAATAATTTTAAAGGAGTTTTCAAACACTATTTTTTTTTGGAGTAGATACTTTGACTGTCGAATCTTTAGATATTCAAAATCTCACCTCGGTATCCTAGTTTTGAGAGTTTTGTGATTTTTCTTATTATTTTTGGATTTCATACTTCTTTCCTTTGTAATTTCAAATTTTTATTTTGTTTTCTAGTTAAAATAAGATTTCTAACCTATTTAAGACTTTATAAACCTTTAGGAAGATGATTATTAAGAGAAAATAAAACCTGTGAACCTGGAGTTTACATCTGCAACCTCTTTCGTTCATTAAAATTCTCATGTTTTTTCTTTATTTGTTGTTGCCTTTAGTTTCCACCTGCATCATAATATTTATTAACAAAACTTCTTTAATCCAAAACAAAATTAAAAAAACAAAAGTTCAATTCATTTGGGATAACCAAAATAGACTGTCATTGTCGTGAGTGGATCATAAAAGAATATTTGGGCCTCAATCCAGTACCATGCAAAATCTTAGCTACTAGCACGTACCATAATATAAAATGACAAGTTTTAAGAAAGATAATACGACACCACACTCTCTTCGACTTATATACACATGCCTTTCTCACCTATCAATCGTAGGTGCTTACCTTTTCATTAATGGCACAATGAGATATAATAATAGTTAACTTGTTTTTCTTCACTCTCATGAGATACTTGTGAGAAAAAGTAATTATTATCATTTATTACATTATTCTTCATGAGGTAAGTTGACATGATGAAAGTCTATAAATATCTTATGTCACCAGATAAATAAATAATAGCTACACAAGACAGAACATTATACATAACACAGGTTCATATAAGAACAAACATACACTCTTCTACGTTCTTCACTCTCCTTCACTTTCTTTTACATTATTTCTTCTTCTATGTTTACTAACTTAATCATCAAAGAGTCTCATATTCTAATAAAGAACTTGTTTTTGTAAGAGATCGTGGAAGTAACCCCGTCACATCACCAATTAGTGGTCAAGCCCAACCACTCTATTAGTCCAAGATGCAACATTGAAAACCCAATTTAGTATCAAGTTTTCACAAATTCATCAACTTCCAAAGTAAAGTTCAAAGAAAAAACAAGTTTTTTAAAATATATTTCTTTGAAACAACATCTATCTCCATCAAAGCCAACAATTAATTAAGAGCAAGGGAATTTAACCAAAAAAAAAACATCACAAAGAATTTTGATGAAGTTAGAGAAAAAACTTCACATATAAAATAGGCTTTTCATGGCCTACGATCCTAAGACAAGACTTGTACGTTTAATATAGACTTGCTGGTTATTGGGCTTGACCTGTGATTAAAATTTTTCCTTAAAAAACAAGTTTCTCCTAAAACGAGAGACTCTTCAATGCTTAAGTCAACAAATATATTAAAAGAATTGAGAGAAAATGCAAGTGTATAAAAGTGTCGAGTTTGAGAAAATTATGACTTCATTCTATTTACCTAGTGACCTAATGTATTTATAAAGTTTGGTCATATCAGTTCACATCGGGAATTGCATGAAAATTGATAGGTGAAAATATTGGTGCCCATAATTGGATGTAATTTATGGAATTTCATTGGTAAAATGGTTAGTGAATATCAATGACATGTTGGATAAAAATAACTATTGGTCGAGAAAAAATGGTGTTTGGTTTGCATAGAAAGTGGCTCGTATTTGCATTGTCAACTATTGGCTAGAAAAAATGGTGCTGACCCTACATAAAAAAAACATACTTGTAGAGAATATGCCAGTTAATCATAAAAATATTTTGTGCGTAAGCGATACCTAACACTGATTTCTTGTAACTAAACAAAGTTTTGTGTGTTTGTATTGTGCAATATGTGTAGTGAAAATAAGAGAGAAATGCAAAAGATTTGTGAGAGAAAGGAGGAGAGGGAACATGTGAGAGAAAAACATGAGAATGAGAATGATAAAATATACTTGTTTGGTGGCCCAAACAACGTGGCATAAGTGGTGGCCACATTCATGGGTGTGTGTAGTCTTTTAGGATACTTCCCAAATTAATTGTTCCATCTATTTGTTTTTTTTACACCATCATTTTTTGCCCAAGTCTTTTAAACATACATGTTTGAAAGACTTAACTAGTAAAGGTGGAGAAAGAAAACTTTCTTATTTTATATAAGTGATGTTACCATTTTGTTTTGTATCAATGACTTTTCATAACTTTTTGTCAATGTTTTTGTAAGAGAGAAAATACTTTAATTGTGTTGCTTTGTTAAAAAAGCAATACAGTAATAAGAAGTAAGTGTAAATGTAAATAATATGGTCGGTATATGTGTTTAAGACTTAAAAAAGTGTTCAGTGAGTAATCATAGAGAATGACCCTTGATATTTTTGGAAACAAGTGTTCACGAACACTTAGAGAAAGGACCCCGATCTTTTTAGAGATAAATGGTTATTGGGACCAAGAGAAGTATCCGTGTTCCTTTTAGAGATATTAAAGACATGTTTGAATATTCAAATGAGACATGTTTGAGGATATAAAGATCTTACCTTGGAAATTTTCATGGAGAAACATGTGGAGATTCAATGGTGACATGAAGATTTTTATAGAGACATGTTTGAAGACATTAAGATCTCACCGTGGAGATTTTTATGGAGATATATTTAAAGATTTCAATGAAGATTGTTGTTGAAGACATTATAGATATGAAAAAAAAAATACTACTTTTATTGAAAAGCTTTGAAAACAGAGATATCATTTTTATAGTTAATTTAAAAATTATCTGATCTTAGTGAGATCATCAAATGTATAACCTTTCTTATAAAGAATAATTATATACTCCACTAATAAAACCTTTTTTAGAGAAAGAGAGGGAGAGAGAGAGAAAAAAGAGGTGAAGGAGAGTGTATTAGAGAAAAAAATGGATTGTTACCATGCACGACATGAGGTGGCGATCATAATGATTAAATAGACTAGTCAAAACTATAAATCTGAATTAATAAAATAAAAAGATATATATTTTTAATCAAATTAACATAATCAAAAAATTAAATAATTGTTATAAGCTAAATAATTGTTATTTTTCTTTGTCAAATGAGTAGATTTATTTTAATTGAAAGATATTTCTTTTTCATTAAATACAATATCATTTTAAAGGAAACAACATAAACCCTGAATTTGAAGTTGACTTTTATGTCATTTGAATATGAAGCAAAAAGGGATTTTTTTAAAATGAAAGTATTTGATTGACACGGTAAAAAAAAATCATTACTATATAAAAAAAACAAATAAAATATAGCTTTTATATTGAACTGAAAAAAAAAGTACTAATAATACAAATATCCCAAATATATAAGAAAAATAAAGGGTATGAAAACAAAACTAGATTGGTCTAGACTAGTCAAAACTATAAATCTGAATTAATAAATTATTAATAAAATAAAAAGATATATATATTTAATCAAATTAAGTCATATCATGAAAAATTAAATAATAATTATAAGCTAAATAATTGCTAATTTTCTTTGTCAAATGAGTAGATTTATTTTAATGGAAAGATAAATTTTTTTTCATTAAATACAATATCATTTTAAAGGAAACAACCATAGTTTTTAAATCCGGCGCGGTCCAAGGTCCGGGTTCCGGGTTTTGATTGGGTCGCCCGGGTCAATCCCTATCTTTTTAAAAAATCAAAGCAACGCTATTTTAGTAAAAAAAAAAAAACAAAAAACAAAAGTCAATGGGTTTTACTAGGTTTTACTAGGTCAATTGGGTTACCGTGTCAACCCGCCAGATCTTGACTTTTTCAATTTTTTTTTAATCTGGCCCGGTTTTAGTTTCGGGTCGACCCACCGTGGGGGCGGGTTTCAAAAATATAGAAACAACATTAACCTTGAATTTGAAGTTGATTGTTCAAAGTTGACTTTTATGTTATTAGAACATGAAGGAAAAATGAGTTTTTTTAAATGGAAGTATTTGATTGTCAAATGAGTAGATTTATTTAAAATCATTGGTTAGTGAGTAGGTATAATCTCATACTCAATCTTATAGATATAATGTATAGAATTATAACAGAGGTATGTCCACGAAATATTACCCATTCTATAATATGTTTTTTAAAGAAGTGTCTTTATGCACTGCCCAAGGACTGTGTCTGCCTTTGAATATTCAATGTTTCCAATCCGGTGGAGCTATTTCTTTATGCACTGCCCAAGGACTCTGTCCGCCTTTGAATATTCCATGTTTCCAATCCGGTGGAGCTATTAAAAAATAGTTCCACCGGATTGAAGTAAAACATATATATAAAAAATAAAAATAAATAAATTGGGTAAAAATGCTAGCTTCATTTTCATTTATATTGTTCACTGTATCAATATAATAACGATTTTACTCCTCAACCAAAAAAACCTAACATTAGCAATCAAGGACATTACAGTATTTTCAATTATTATCAATTAACTAGAAACAAATAAATCTTTTTATTATTATTTTAAATACATAGAAAAACAATAAAAATACCCTTAAAAGCAAACAATTTAAAATTGCCGTCAATAGGTATTTTTGTATTTTTCACAATGATTTTTTTTTTATTATTATAATTTTAGCTGAGGGGTGATTTAGAATTTGATCAAATATAAAAATATATTAAACAACTAAAAAGCTTAGGGAAACAACTAAAATACCATTAATAACAAAAATTATAAAACTAGAGTTAACGTGCTTTTTTTCCTTTTCACAATGGTATTTTTGTTGTTAACATGACAATTGATATAAAAGAGAAAAAAAAAAACGATTGGCGAGTGTATGACACCAAGAGGCTCGTGAGAGGTCTCTGTTAACTCGGAGCGGAGCATGCGGCGCCTCTTGGCTTCCAAAAATGCCCTTCAGTTACTTTGTTGAAAACATTGTCATGTTCTCTTATTTACAGAGCAGCATATGTTGATGTTGGTGATTTGATTTGCTGTTGATAGATCTTTATTTTTTTTTAACTTATTTTTTTTTATTTCTTGAAAACCACAGCTTTACCATTTTTATTGTTAGTATTTCAACTCTAGTCTTTATTCTTTTGATTTTTATTTTTTGGTTCATGGTCTTTATGTAGAAGTTTTATTGTTTTCAATTTCATTCTTCAGTCCTAATTTAATAAATATTATATTTTCTAATTTAATCCTTATTTTTTTATTTTTTATTTTATTTTTACCTTTTTGAAAAAGTTCTATTGGTTTTAATTTCGTCATTTAATCCAAATTGATGGTTTATATTTTTTTAACTTAGTTCTCATTGTTTTGATTTTTAATTTCTTTCTTGATCCTTTTGTAAAAGTTATTATTCTTTTCAATTTAACCATTCAATCAAAAATATATTTTTATTTTTTATATAAATTTTGACCATTGTTCTTTTGATTTTTTGTTAAATTGATTTTTCTTTTCAATTTCACCATTCAATCAAATATAAATTTTATTTTGTGTTTTAATCTTGATCCTCATTATTTTTATTGCTATTTTTTAAAATCCTTTTTATATAATTAATTTTTATTTATCAATTTCATCCTTTAATATTTGATTGATTGAGAATTGGATTTTAAGATTTTTTTCAAATAGGAGATGCCTTGGATTTAATGACCTAGTTTATGAATTTAAAAAAATAACATACTTTTTATTTTAATAGAGTTTTATAATTATCTTTTTTTATTAGATTATTCATATTTCATCATCTAGGCTGCAGGTTTGGAGGAATATCTCAGATTGACTTGGCCTTGATTATTGGGGCTACAAGCATGTCATGCTAACTCTGGTTAACTAAGACAAAAAAAAAAAATTATGTCCATTTTTTATTCTATTTTGTTATTCTGTATTTAATGAAATGTGAATTAAGATGCATTGTTTGTCTCTTTTTTAAAAAATATTTCTTTCTTATATTATTTTAATCACTTTTCTTTTTAAATTTATTTTATTTATTATCATTTTAAATAAAACCAGCTTATTCAACATTGTCAGGTCTATAACTCAAATCATATTTTTTTTCTTTGTTTAAAACATGTTTGTGGCAACTCTTTTCATTTTTATGGATAAAATGAAAATAATCCCCACGTAGAGTTGTTAGTTAACTAGTTGACGTTAACAAAAAAAATAAAGGAGGGTTGACTAAGTCTTCCCTCCACCGCGTGAGACCTACTGGCATGCAAAACCTTCGTCGTAACACGACAAAGATGAACATTGCAACCTTATCATTTCCCACTCACCTCTCGTCTGTATCTTTGAATACTTCCAAATTTAATCAGACTTATTCTGCCTAGCTATTATATAGCCGGCTTTGTTTACTTCCTTCCTCAGCTTAGCTGACTAAAAATGCCTATATATTTTACGAAAAACAATGGCAATATGCACTCCTCTTAGCTACTTACCTAGCTAGCTTACTTCCCTGAAGAACGCACAAATCTAGCTAAGAGCTTGTGTGCTACTAAAATTGCGTTTCAAGAATAGTTACAGTCTCTTAGCTAGCATATACAATGAGCCAAAAAGTAGTTTTAATGTTTCTTTTGGTGGCCATGGCTGGCACCGCCACGGTGCAAGGCCAAGGCACTCGTGTTGGGTTTTATGCAACGACGTGCCGTAGGGCTGAATCCATTGTTAGGGCAACAGTCCAGTCTCATTTCACTTCCGATTCCTCCATTGCCCCTGGGCTGCTCAGGATGCATTTCCATGATTGCTTTGTGAATGGTTGTGATGCTTCCATCCTCATTGATGGCGCTAATACTGAAAAAACTGCTGGGCCAAACCTTCTGTTGAGAGGATACGATGTCATTGCTGATGCCAAGACGCAGCTTGAAGCTGAGTGCCCTGGCGTTGTCTCATGTGCAGACATTCTAGCCCTTGCTGCTCGTGATTCTGTTGTTTTGGTACTCACCTTCTTGCTAGCTGCTTGTTGTTTTTTTTTTTTTTTTTTTTGAGATATTTTAGGTCCTCCCGATCTAATGCTTCTCCCCGCTTCCATCAACATTACTCTATATACCCATATAGATAATGTTCATGCATTGCAGACAAAGGGACTCACTTGGCCAGTGCCCACCGGACGGAGAGACGGTAGGGTTTCATTGGCATCCGATACATCTAATTTGCCAGGTTTCACCGACTCCGTTGACGTGCAGAAACAGAAGTTTGCAGCATTTGGTCTCAACGCTCAAGATCTTGTTACCCTTGTTGGTAAGAAAAAAACAAATTAACTAAGCAAGCTCATCAACTTCAAACCATGCACGTCTTGATTATTTTTTGTAATTTTTTTATTACAGGAGGACACACCATAGGAACCACTGCTTGTCAATTCTTCAGGTACAGACTGTACAATTTCACGACAACAGGAAACGGTGCGGACCCATCCATCAACCCTTCATTTGTCTCTCAACTACAGACACTCTGTCCACAGAACGGTGATGGGTCAAGGCGTATTGCTCTAGACACCGGTAGCCAAAATAGTTTTGACTCATCTTTCTTTGCAAATTTGAGAAGTGGTCAAGGAATACTTGAATCTGATCAAAAGTTATGGACTGATGCAACCACAAGAACTTTTGTCCAGCGCTTCCTTGGTGTCAGAGGCCTGGCTGGGCTCACGTTTGGTGTGGAGTTTGGCAGGTCCATGGTCAAGATGAGTAACATCGGTGTGAAAACCGGCACTACTGGTGAAATTCGAAGAGTGTGTTCTGCTATAAATTGAACATTCTTTTCGATTTGTCTTAATGTATCGTTTTTTTAATCTTAATCTTTCCATTTTTCTGTTTACCCGACAAGATGCGGTAAAGTTCATAATATTATGTATCCTATTGCAAGAATGGGACACAAATCAAAAGGTCAAGAATTAATTGGATAAGGTTGATTGCTTTTGAACTCTCGTGTAATTGTAAAGCTTATCATTTGAACCAATAGATTGGGTCATTACATTTGTATTAGTATATGCTAGATGTGACACCGTGCTTCTTTGTGCATTCAGATTATTTTTTCGTAAAAAATAATATTTAGATACTGCCAACACTATTCAAGTTATAAATCCGATGAAATTAAATAAGTTATTTTATTTTAATTAAACAATAAAAAAAATATACAATGACAATAAAATGATCAAATTAAAAAAAAAAAAAAAAAAAACAATCACAGCAACTTAACAAAATCGTTTGTGAAAAAAGAAAAATAGCTAAATTCTTAGCTAATTAAATATAAAAACAAGAAATTAGATAAAATATAATAAAAAAAACCGATCTTAGTCAATCCGAGTTAACATGTCATACTTGTGATCTAGATTATAAAATTATAATAAATCAATAGAAAAAAAAATAAAAAAAAAATCACAGTTTTTTTTTTTTTTCAAAAAAATGAATTTTAAGAAATATGCTTGTAAGACTTTTATTTATCTCAGCTTTCTTTAGCACGTGCTGCCTACTGAATTAGAGTTGAATTTTGTTGACATTTTAACAAACCCGACAGTTTGTTATGTTTTCCATGCATCCATACATTATAGAGAGAGAGAGAGAGAGAGAGAGAGAGAGAGACTTGTAATGTCAAAGGTTTTTGGTTGCGTAATGAACTTTCCTGGTGTGCTTCCGATACGAATAATCCTATATCCAGGTAGTCAAAAGTTTTCTTGCAAAGTGGGGCAGGGTGGACGTGGAATTCATGAATTTGTTTTATTTCTTTTTAATAAAATTGAGGAATATTTTTACTCAAATGTTATATTGAAATTAAGATGTAATAATTGATTTAAATTTGATCTTACTATTTTGATTTTTAATAAAAAAAAAAGTATATTTATTTTTTTAGACTATAGAAGAAGGTATTTTTTTTAATGAGTTTACATAAAGAGATTAAGTCCTTTATAATCTCTTAGATGTTGCCTTGGTATGTAAAGGACACATTATATATATATATATATATATATATATATATATATATATATATATATATATATATCAAGCGTTCAAATTCAAAATGTAAAAAAAGAAAAGAAAAGAAAAAAGAAAAGAAGTCACTATCACGCCTTGATGTGAGAACGTTGTATGCACTTACACATTCAAGGTATCTTAAATCACGTCAACAAAACTAGTATGCACTTGAGACATGCAAAGTATCTTAATTCTAAATAATTACATCAATAAAATTCATAAAAATAAATACTCCATGTCATAGATTATCTGTTTTAAAATATTATTATTTTACATCAAATATATAGATCGAACTTAAAAGTGAAATATAAATAATGTATCTATATATTCTATGACAAAAAAAAAATCTAATTAATGAAAGTATTTATTTAAAAAAAATATATATATAGAGAAATCAATCATCAATCTATTCTTCTTTCAAATCATTTAAAAAAATGATAAATAAATAGAAAATAAGTGACATACTACGATAAGAATTCATTTCACTAAACTAAATATGCTAAAAATAATGTCATTATCTTAATAACTATTATCACCGCTCCACCATCTTATCATTGGGATCACCCCACAACCACTATTGTTTCATTAATATAATCATAATTTTATAACAATCCCATCTTAGTTTGTTTACATCTTCATTATTAAATTAATAATTATCACTTCATCGTCATTGTTGCTACCACCACTAATTATTGTCATCATTTCACCACCACCACCACTTATTGATATATCATCAACACCATTAATATCATCGTTATCATAATAACCATCACTATTATCATGATATTATTGTTAGTAACCATAATTATCACTACAAATATTATCATCACAATCACTCTATCTATCATAAACATCATAAATTCTCATATCATACTATAATCAATAAATAATAACATTAAATAATACCTTATTTTCTTTTATCAATTACACACTAATTTAATTTCCTTAAATTTCCAGCAAAAAACCCATAATTAACTAAAATTAATTGTCACCCAACTAATTATCAATTATTTATTCAATTCAAATTTATTTAATCTAAATTAATATATTTTTTAATTATTATCAATTCTACACAAAATTATTTTTCTCTAAATTTCCAACTTAACCATAAAATTAATAAAAAAAATAATTACTACCCATTAAATTACTCATCATTAATTTCTTCAATTTTAACACACCAACATTACAAAATTCCACTCATTTTCATTAAGTGAAAAATTAAGTACATTTCTTCCCAATAGAGAAGAAGGAAGTAGACTTCTACAATCCGAAAATAAATCGAGGAAAAAATATTTCTACAGATTTATAAATCGTCGTGCACTGAGAAGGAATACCAGCAAGTGTGGTAAATGAGCTGGGCCATGTGTATTAGAGTGGTGTCGATTCAATTTCGAAAAAAAAAAAATAGTAAGGAGTTAATAACTTGATAAATATCTTCGGTATTTAAACTTAATTTAAATCCTGAATTTTAGTTAAGCATTTTTACTATTAGAAAAAGTAAAACCCAAATGAACAAGATTCTTCAATCTTGAAGCTACTTCTTTTCTCATATTTGTGACCGAAAAATCGTGAGATGAATCCATTAATCGTGTTGAGAAATCGTTGGAAATTGACATCTTGACAGTTAATCAAACTGAAATGGGAACAAAGAACAAAGATAAATATAGTTTGTAAGAGTTATTTTGGAGTTTCATCGCCTGGATTGTTGAGTAAATTGAATAATGATAAATTTATCCCAACCGATGAATACTCTCTGTTCTACCAAATCTATATGGTATTCATTTTTATTTTTATTTTTATTTTTATCTAGTCGGTCAGTTCAATTTAAAGAAAAAAGTTGAATTTCAAGCATGATTATCGAACCGATATGAAAATGTTGACCCGGTCTAGCAGCAACAAATTTAACAATAGATCCACCAATTTCTTTTGTTTTAATTGTAAAACGAACCTGAGTATTTTTTTAATATATACAAGTTTCATAAGGTTATGGATACTCAAAATTTGATGGAATAGGATTTTAGTATAAAAAATACACAACAATTTAGGTTTGGATAATAATTTTAGGTTTGAGTTTGGGTAAAGATATTGCAAAACTGGATACATGAATATTCATTAAAAAAAAAAAATTACTTTATTTTAGTTTTAAAAAAATTTCTTTCATTTTAATTAAATTTGATTTAGATTAGAGTTGACTTTGTTAACCAGATTTGAATGAATAAATATATAAAAATAGTTTAAATTAAAACCTAATTTAGATTAAACACCATGTCAACCTCTCAAAACAAAAAAAAAAGCTGAATTTAACAACTATGATAATCAATATAAACCAGTTATTTAAAGTAAGAACGTGAACTTAAACAAAAGGTAAGATTTAGGGGAAATTTTTAAATTAAATATCATGGAAAAAAATCTGGAGGAACTCTGTATCAAAATCAAGTGCAGTCCAGAAAACGAAAGCCACATTGTTTGACAAACATTCTAAATTCGGCACAATCCTATTTCTGAGAGCCCATTATTTTTTTTAATAGGCCATCAAATAATGGTTATTAACTCAGCCTGTTGATTATTTAGTGAATATTGTTTCTGTGTTACAATATATTTTTAAAAAATATTAAATTAATTTATTTTTAGATATTTATTTTTTATGATTTTAATATATTTATTATTAGAAATAAAAAAATATTATTTTAATATATTTTTTATTAAAAAAATATTTTTTTCAAGTACTGTATATCAAATACAAGTCGGCAATGACAGCTAAAAAAATCACAAGAGAAGAAAAGAGGAAGAAATCCAGTTTAGACCCTGTATTTGTATAAATTAACCAGATCAGCCCTTATAAGAACTTTCATCAAATTTAACCTTTATTCCTCACAATTGGTTAGTCAACTCAATTGAAATGAAAATTTCATCAATATAATAACCCTGCTTATATTCTTCACGTTATATTTATATCTTATTTCAATTGGGTCGAATTAGTCTATTGACCTGTATTTCATCACATAACAGACCAAGTTTTTTTTTTTTTTAATGTAAAACAAATATTAAAAACACAAAGAATTTTTTAATTATGTTATTAAACCTGATCAAGTAGGTCAATTTTGAAACATCACAACTCAACATTTTTTCTAACTCGAGTTTTCAATTAAACCACATGCAACTAACTCAACTTAAATCGATTGATTTTATGGATTCAAATATAATCTTAATGATCGGTAAAAACATGACTTAGATTTTAAAAGAATTTTAAGATGTGAACTTTTTAAAAAAAAATATTGAGACAAAGACAGATTGAATCGATTTTAGTCCCCTCGCAACCCAAGTCATGAACTCTATTAGATTTAATAACTTCATTTAACTTTTTTTTTTTATCAAATATCAACCCAATATTGAGATTTTTTTTTTTTACCACGGCAACCTCATAAAAAGAAGAAACAAAACCAATTATGAAACTGCATTCCCAATTAAATATATATTTAAAGATAAAAAAAACTAATTAAAAAGAAAAGTTAAATTTGCCATACTGCAAACTAGTGAATAGGTCCATGGTTTTTATAAAGTTTAATAACTTGAATTTTTTCTTGAACTATTTTTAACTATATGAGAAAAAAATAGATGAAAAAAAAGTCAAATTCAATTAAAAAAAAAAAACCCCACAAACCTATAAACTAAGGTAGCCTAGGTTACCTTGGTAAATTTGCAAACCACGCTAACATCATAGAAAGATAAAATAATAAAAAAAAAAACTACAAAACTAAATTCTAAACTATCCTGATATTAAAAGTTGAAATCAACAAAAATAATTTTTAAAAAATCATAACAAAAATTCAAAAAGAAAAGGAAATAAAGCAAAATATTGTGGATTATTATTGTAATCCACAATGTAATGGATGTTGATGAATAATAGTTCCCTCCACATCAAGGTTGTCAAAAATGCTTTTTTGACACGACACGGAACATACAATATAAACTCGAATCGTAAAATCGAAAGTAAATTTTTTTAACTAAAAATCATAAAATCGCAAGTAAAATATTTTAACTAAAATCGTAAAATTGCAAAATAAACATCAAAACAACTATCCAGCACAAATTGCAAATCAACAAGAGAAATAGAAACAAAAAGTGATTGCAAATCAACTATTCAGCACACATTTGCATGGCAGGTATGGGGAAAATAGAACTGTATTAAGAGGAACCATAGATAATGGGGAAAATAAAACTGTATTAAGAGGAACCATAGATAATAGGGAAAACAGTCTCAGCAATCACTTAGACGCCAATATGTTTAGTGTTGGAGCAAGTCTACAAATATAGTAGCAGGTTCACAAAAAAGGTAATGGTAGGACAAGTTTGTTATAGGATGTAAGCTTAGGAAGCATCACAGACATAGTTGTCGTAAAGTTGGTAATTCTCCGAAGAGATGTAAAGGCATAAAAGCTTTATATCTCATCTATACAGAATTGTTTTAGGAGCAAAGTTAATGCTTCACATAATTATTACAGAACAATTTAAGAAAGTTCTCTCTAAAAGCTAACGATTACAAATAATTAAATGACCAACCAAGAAAGCAACTGAATAGTTGATAGAGAACCTTGATACTTTGGACACGATATATGCTAGATAAGCACAAATTCAAATATCAAGCAATTTTACATGTTCTTGGTTACAATAGCGATGGATTAAGGTGAAGTCTGATTCAAATAAATGTAAATATCCTGACAGGGTGTGGCCAAATAACAAAGCAGCAAGATCACAATCCATGGGGAATAGAGATTGCTATGATTTTACCAAATGGTGTGTTGCCAAGAGCAGACTATCAAAATTCTATGCTTAAATCTTCAATAAACTCCATAGTATTGTAATAAACTCCATAGTATTGTAAATGTAGATACGACTCGATTGCAAAATCACATTGGAACAATTAGCTAGAAGAACATCGTAGCAGAAACTTCTTTAGAGTAGAGATAAATAGGGATCAAGACTAACCTCGAAGGCCATCAGTAGCGATGGCAACAAGCATTCCATCAGACTTGATTTGCACACTGCATGGTAAAGCAACTAAAACGAGATGAATATACTTAGCGATGGTAACAAGCATTCCATCAGACTCGATCGTTATTGCTTGAATAGTTGACAGAGAACCTTGGATCGGGGAGTGTGATTTTTTAATTTGCTGGGGAAAGGGGAGAAAGGGAGTCTAGGAGAGTGTGAGAGTTGTAGTCTACAAGGTTACTCTGCGTTTTTGACAAACTCACGATGAAACAGTGGTGAAAGTGAAAATTTTGATTAACTCGTTAACACGGTCCGTTTTTTTACGTTTTTTCCGAGTCAGACCGTTTTTATGCGAGTTTGACCGAGTCAACCCGATTTTGCTGGTTTTCGAATTTTAACCCAATTCCAAACGTTTTTGGTGTTTTAACTCGTTCGGATGATTTTACGAGTTAAAATGCATTTTTAACAACCATGCTCCACATTCTTTAATTTTTGTTACTTTATAAAGTTGCATGCCATGACTTTTCTCTAAAACTATATATTTTTTTAATTATATGAGATAAAAACAAACTATAAAAAAGTTGAGCTTAATTGAAAAAAACAGATAACCCACCAAAGTTGTAAACTAGGACAACTTGGGTTATTTCGGAACCATGAAAACTTCATACAAAAACAAAATAAAAAGAAAAAAATTACGAAACTAATTCTCAACTATCACAATTTTAAAAAATGAAATTGACAAAAATAAATTTTAAAAAAATCATAACAAAATTCAAAAAAAAAAGAAGAAAAAAGAAAGCAGAATACTGTAAAGACTACTATTGTAATCCACAATACAATGAGTGTGGATTAATGGTGGTTTCTCCATACCCTTTAATTTTTGTTACTTTATAAAGTTTAATAACATGGTTTTCTATAAAACTATATGATAAAAAATAAACTATAAAAAAATAATCAAGTTTAATTAAAAAAGAGAAGAAAAAAAAGAGACACTCCATCGAACCCATAACCCAAGCCAACCTGAGTTACCTTAACAAACTTGCAAATCATGTTAATCTCATAGAAAAATAAAATAAAAATAAATAAATTACAAAGTTAAATTCTCAACCATCTCAATATTAACAAGTAAAATCAACAAAAATAATTTTAAAAAATAAAAAAATGAAAAAGAAAATCATATGATCAAGCAACAAAAAAAAAAAAGAAAGAGCTAACATGAGAAAATAATATAACAATCTATAATATTTAGTGTTTTGTGAGGAAAATTATATTGCTTCTTCACATACTTTAGTTTTTGTTAATTAATAATAATAATAATCGATAAAATATCGGGGTAAAATTGAAGAAACGGGTTTTTATCAGGGTTTCATTGCTGGATTGACGAAAATGAAAGAACTACATTTTGTTAGGGTTTTATTGCTGAATCGACTCAATTAAAGGGACTAAATTGGTTTCTTGCAAAACGTAGCTGGCTCGCGCTAAGAGACCACATTCATGTCCAAATTCAAAGTTTTTGGCAGCTTGGAAAACTATCAACCAACTCCACACCTGTCACGTGAAATCACGCCACCACTTAAATCATCAAATTAAAACTAAAAGTCTAAATACGTACAGATATCGGTCTCAAATCGCGAGTATATTGTTTTGTACAGTCAAGCGCGTGAAATATAAGAGATAAGTCTTGGGGATCTTATGATTGCTACGTCGAAAGAATTGACAAGGAGGGGTTGCGTTCACACTGTATATACCACGAGCCCTCCACACGCCCTCGACATGTGTCAAGATCCGAACCCTAAATATCTAACTTATCCAACGGTCCGAAATAAACCCTATCCATCCACTGGAACCTCCTCTCTGTATTTAAACACTCTCTGCTCCTTCACCCTCTGCACACCCACAAATCTCCATTTACATAGCAAAAGACCTCTCTGTTTTCTCATTCTAAGCTATGACTTCAACTTTTTCAACAAGTGTTTCTGCCTTTTCTCTTGCAACAAAGCAAGGGGACGCTGCTAGTGGCGGGCATGGCATTTCTTCCTTGCCTTTGTTTTCCAGAAAGAAAAGGAACACTAGTCTTGTAGTTTCTTCTGCCAGTGGAACTCTTACCGGTCTAGTGTTCCAGCCATTTGAAGAGGTGAAGAGGGAGGAATTTCTTGTTCCTATTTCTAGTCAGGTTTCTCTTGCTCGTCAGTTCTATGTGGATGAGTGTGAAGCTGCCATTAACGAGCAGATCAAGTCAGTAATAACTTTTCTCTTTTTGTAAGCGATACATAATCTTGAAATCTCATTGTAGAGTAGATAGATATTGATTTGTGTTTGTGTTTTGTGTTAACAGTGTGGAGTATTCTGCTTCCTACGTATACCATGCCATGTTTGCCTATTTTGACAGGGATAACATTGCTCTCAAAGGCCTATCCAAGTAACCATAAAAAATCCCGTCTCTTTTTTTTTTGGCTACTTCCCTCATTTTTGTCTTTGATTTGTAATAACTGAGCATGGTGTGGTCATGTTCTAATCAGATTCTTCAAGGAATCAAGTGAAGAAGAAAGAGAACATGCTGAGAAGTTCATGAAGTATCAGGTACCTACCAGGCTACCACTTCCTTTTTCGAACTCGAATATATACTTTTTAATTTTTGGTATTCTTAATTAATTATTTTCCAAATATATGTGATTAGAATATACGAGGAGGGAAAGTAGTGCTTCACTCTATACTGAAACCCGTTTCTGAATTTGAGCATGGAGACAAAGGAGATGCATTATATGGTATGTTTTTAGACTCATGTTCATCGCTAGAAACTGTTAAGTATTATTTGTGGATTTTGTCGATAATACCGAAAACACAAAAGATTTAACTAGTGAAACGGATTACAAATATAAACTCTAAATTTGTAGTTTTTTTTTTTTTTTTTTTTAAAATAAGGCTAATGTTTGTTTTCTTAGAGATTTACAAGCCATGAAGAAAACACTTGTCTCTGCTACGAAACAAATAAAAATCTGAAATAATAAAGAAAATTAATATAAAATTCAAAATAAAAACAATAAATCCAAAAAAATATAAGAAAAATAACAAAATTGATCCATATAATAACTTTCGAGTCTAATTTTAAAAGATCTAACGGTCCCATAAATGAAACGATACTCGTAAAAAAAAAAAAGTTGTATGTAGAATTACTGAAGAGATAGGAATCCGATTCATTGGTTCAATTTCCTGATATTATCTTTTTAAGTCACTATCCTAGTTTAATGTGATCAAATCTTCTCTTGCATCTAAACATGTCGCAGTAGTCTATAAAAACATCTACAAAGTCATTAACATGATTTGTTGGTGGCAGGTCTCTATCTAGTTATAGTTATAGCAAATTATTTTTGGAATACTCATAACCTTTAATTTGATATAACCCCGTCTACATCATAATTCCATCCATATTTTAATGGTAGTGACTTAGTTGGTGGATTTTGTCTCCAATCTTTGATATGCTTTCCATAATATAGAGGTGTCAGGATATGTTTCTGTAATGGAAAACGTTACGGTTTCTGAGTTAATTAACTTGGGCTGTCTTTGATTCTTTGATTCAGCTATGGAACTAGCATTGTCCTTGGAGAAGTTGACAAATGAGAAACTACTGAACTTGCACAAGGTGATGTGTCCTTTTCCTTCACCATGTTTTTTATATTTTAATTTCATGCAGTTAGGAAGTATTATGTACTTTCTTGCATTAAATGCCTGGAATAGTCAATGTTTTCAGAATTGTGCTCATGAGCTATTCTGTGTTCTTGATAAATAACAGGTGGCAGATAAGAACAATGATCCACAATTGCAAGATTTCATCGATAGCGTGTTTTTGAAAGAGCAGGTAAGCTCAAAATAATTGCTTCTTTACCTGGATATAATACTGGATTGAACACTTGTATGCACTAGTCCTGCGAGATACACTGGAAGGCGGTCGTGCCAGATTGAAGGTGAAAATGAAGATATCAGATTATGCATTTAAAAACATTCACTCATCTATTTCCAGAAAAAAAAAAAAGATTACTGTTTTCCTCCTGTCATCAACCTGTTAGACATTTGTTCTGTCCAAAACTGAGAATAAAATTGAAAAATTTAGTATGGAAGAACAATCACATAAAAAATCGGTGACATTTTACTTTCACACTTGCAAGGATACTTATTGCATCATACTCTGACATATACAATTTTTTTAACAGGTTGAATCCATTAAGAAGATAGCAGAATATGTCACTCAATTGCGGATGGTTGGAAAAGGCCATGGTATGCATATAACTTACATTTTCAGTATCTTCGTTGCTTTCACCATGCTTGTCCACTTACTCTTCCATTCTCCATATATTTATAACTTAGGGTTTTAAGACAAGTTTCTGTGAACTTGCAGGAGTATGGCACTTTGATCAGATGCTCCTCCATGCATGAGGCTCATGCTGCATGATGTGTAAATACAATATGCACCCGTTCTGGGTTCAAGCCTGTGCTATAGTAGATTTGGGATAACTTCTCTAGGAGTTTTAATGGATTGAGGATAATGAGTTTTCAGTGTAGGATGTATAATAGACAAAAATGTAGTAAGAAGCAGGTAGTTTCTTTGCTTTCAATAAAATGTGTGGCAACATTACGAAAACAGATTTGGACTCTTTTATTTGGAGGTGAAATGTATTTGTATTTTAAGTATGGATGTTGCTTGATGTTCCCCTTTGACTTCAGGCTGTTTGAGTGTAGAATCACTTCAGTTGATTGATCTATAAATATGGAGTCTATTGATCAAATTAAATCATATGATTCAGAGCTGATTTTGTGAAACCATTGCTTGTTTTATTTGATACAGAAGAATCAGTACATTGATTTCTTGTTGAAGGGCAGAGAAAATCCATTGCAATGAGTTTTTTGTTGATACAAAAATACTGGCAAAACTACTAGCTTACCTTTCTCAATTTTATTTCTTGTTTTTTGCACCAAAAGAATGTCTGCTAGCAGATTTTCGAAGTTCTTGCAAGAAGAACCACCGGGGCTGGCAGCTTCTTCTACCTTTGTCTTCCATTCCATCGCCTTCCTTCTGATTTCCTTACCCTTTTCTCCCTCCATTAACTCTATAACAAGCTTCCCAACTTGATCTCTCCTAACATCACCGTTTATCTCCATGCCAAGTGACTTACAAATACTCCTATTGATGGGTGCTTTAAAATCTGCTGTTGTGGACGCCAACTTGCTAACATGCCTCTATCCTTTGTTTCTGTAAGGAATTCAGGTGAAAAAATGGTTGACTGTGAGGAAATTTGTTTAAATAATAAGGTTAATGGACACATTTTAAGCTAAATTAAAAATGAGATTCACTTGCTTTTAAAATTAAAATTATACTGAAATTCAATCTTGAATATATACTATTTAATATGGAATATCAACATAATTTAAACTATGAGTTGTTTTACTGACTGGTGTTGAAAAAATGGGGAGGTGCTAGCCGAATCAGGCTCCTCCATAGATTTTCAACAATCTCCTCTTTTCTTTTGAAGGACGACACCCCCCCCCCCCCCCAAAAAAAAAAAAAAAAAAAAATTTGCCCGTCACGAATTTTTTCTCAAACCTCATCCATATTTTATTATTATTATTTGTTTTTTAATGCGGATTCATGGTGGAGCATGGGAGAGTGGAAGAATAATAGGTAAGTGTGTTTTTGTGTTTTTTAATTGTGAGTGGGAAAATATGGGTGAGTGGGATAATATGGGTGGGTGTTTTTTTTTCCCCCCACTTGTCTCTTTCAAAATTTTAGTCCTCCTTTATTTTTCTTCCAGATACTTTGGATCCTTCTCCTTTCTTTTTAATTTTTTTTGAAAAGGACAACATCAACTTAATATAAAAAAAATTAATCGATGATTTTGAAATAAATATTTTAATAACTGAGTGTATTAAAAATAAATTTTGGATTTTCAAAAAGACATTGAAAATGATGAAATGACACAAACGAGTCAAAAAAAGATTTTACAATTTTTTTTTGTATTTTGAAAATATTTAGAAAAACTGAGTCAAAAATTGGATAATGACATTATATATATCTAGACTTTGACTTTATATCAATTGCAAATTTGAATATATGCTTAATATATTCAAATTTGAATACATGTTGATATTCTTTTATTATATTTGTGTTAAAAACATGTTTGTCTTAAGTTTTATTTTGTGTGTTTATAGATTTAAAATTGTATACATTATAGGTTTTCATTGAACATTTTTTATGTTTTGTATACTCTTATTATGGTAAATTAAACATCATTGCTTATTAGTCTACTATATTTACAACAAAGGTTAACAAATTCACCATGATCATTGTCAGACCTTATTATCCATGAGAAAGATTTTTTATTGTTACCCAGAACCTAAGCCAATTCTAGCATTTCTTGTGTGATGTTAGGACAATGATGCTTCCAAACTTTAAATACACCATATAATTCAGTTTTTTTTAAATCAAGCTATTCAGTGAAGGTTAATTGTTCTTTCCATAAATTTGAACCAATATAGCTTAGTCTATAATTTGTTATATGCTTATTAGCGAGCAAGTGGAGAGAATCAATATCATAAATAGGATGGAAAATTGTTGTAAAAGCATCCAAAACATAAGACAATCAATATGTCATCATCATACAATATATAACAAGTACACAAATGAACCATCTGAAAGCTTCTTGAAATAAAAACAAATATTATAGTCACTCCTAAATAACCATGTCCAGATATAAAAGTATCAAACCTTTTATACAATTATCTTTGTGACTACTTCAAGTCATACAATGACTTCTTTAATAAGTACACTTAGTCTTTCTTACCTTGAACAATAAAACCCTTTAGTTAATGCATGTATATCCTTTCCTCCAACTCACCATATAGAAAAATTATTTTGATATCTAGTTGCTCAAGCTCTAAATTAAACAAAACAACTATAGCAAGCAATACCCGAATAAAACTATCCTTCATAACTTGAGAGAACACTTTATTAAAGTCAACCAACCATTAGCAACTAGGTGTGCTTTAAACCTTACATCATCAACCTCTAGGATTCCATCTTTCCTTTTATAAACCTATTTATACCCAAAATCTTTTGACTCTGTGATGGTTTAACAAACTCTCATGTTTGGTTCTTATAAAGAGATTCGATCTCTTTATTCATAGCAAGTATGCATTAATAAGATTCTTTATAAGAAATTACTTCTTTATAAGAACAAAGCTCATGATCATTAAGACTCTTTACAACATTCAAGGCAAAATCAATTAAATTAGCATAACCACACTTAACTTGTGCTTTTATCTATCTTTTTTGTCTTCTTATTGCAATATTGCAATATTGTTCTTCAGGTGCGTTTTTATTAATTATATTCTTTACCATTTCCTCATCAGGCTCAGTTGAAGCACCTTTCGACACTATCTCTAAAGCTTTACCTTATTGTTAGTATCATATTCCATCTTAACATCAACACCATTCAACTCTTTTTCCTTATGAAACATGAAAAATTCATCAAAGGTCACATCCTTAGTAGTATTAAACTTAGGTGACTTGGGATCAACACATTACAACCAATATCCATTCAACCTAGATGAATTGCTTATGCATTTCCTTTGTCTCGGCCTAATTTTATCTTTCTTAATATAAACATGAGTATAACAACTAAATACTTTCAATTTAGAGTAATTAACATAAGAACCAGATGATATTTCATATGGAGTCTTCAACTTTAAAACTATCGATGAAGATTTATTCACTATATAACAAGTTATGTTAACTACTTCAGCTTAAAAGTCACTTGACAATATAACTCGTGAAAGCATACGACATGCTTTTTTCAATAGTCTCATATTTATATGTTTTTGCAATCCTATTTTGTTATGGTGTATTTCTTGATAATGTGAAGTCTGCCAATTCCTTTATTCTTATAATTTCAAATTATTATCATTTCTTAAACACTTGATCTTCTCACTAATCTACTTTTCAATTAAATCTTTCTACTACTTAAAAGTGACAAACACATCACTTATTTTCTGTAGAAAATGCAAACAGACCTTCTTAAAGTAGTCATCAATAATGTCAACAAATATTGTACTCTACTTTTTTACATAACAAGAGTAGACAAAAATAATACCTTTGATACAATGAATAATTATACTAAATTTCACATGCACTGTTTACCATAAATACAATGCTCATGAAAATTCAATTTATCTTGTTCTTGACCACAAAACAAATCTCATTTGTTAAACTCTATTATTTTCCTCTCACTCATATACTTCAGTCGTATGTGCCATAACTGAATAGAAACACTATCTGAATTAACCATGTATGATGCATTAGCTAAATCAATATCTACCAACACACATAGCTAGAATTCTTTCAGTACCATTAGAAATTTCCTTTTTATTAGCATCTTTTACATCATCAGAGGTTTTCTTCTTCTTTTCCTTACCTTTCCGCTTAAGATAATTCTTTTTAAAGTGTCATATTTTATGACATTCAAAGCAATTAATTTTCATAGACTTCAATTTTGATTTAAATATGCCTCCATTTCTCAAACCCTTATTTTTTGTTTCACCATTCACAATTAAGTCATCTATATGATTATCATTATGACCCTCTGACACTTACTTTTTCAACTCTCTAGAGTTTAATAAAGTTTTGACATAATTTGAACTAAGAATATCAGGTCCATACAACAAAGTATCAGCAAAATAATCATAAAATAGAGGTAATAAACATAATAAAATCAAACTTTGGTCCCCATCTTCAACCTTGACATCAAAATTATATAAATTTTAAAATTACTCTATTGAATTCATCAAGATGATCTTTAATAGGCATGCGTTCTTTTATTTGAATAGTATACAACCGATGCTTCAAATGTAATCAATTTGTTGGGGGTTTGGTCTTGTAAAAAGTTTCCAACTTTTTTTCACAATCCATTAGTTATCTCTAGTAAACTCTCTTCAGAATCTCATCAGATAAATAAAGTTGAATAGCATTTTGTGTCTATTTCATGAGATCTTATTTCTCCTTATCACCATCCCTTTAAACAAGTATATACATTTTAATGCCTTAAATAAACCTTGTTGAACTAACAAGACACATATCTTAATATGCCACATATTAAAGTCATCCATACTATTAAATTTAATATGAAAAAGTAAAAGATTACAAGGTGCCTCATAAAATTTCTCTCTCACCTCGAAATCATAATGTAACCATGAATCACCTTTTCTTTCCTCTCTCTAGTCATTAAAGTGTAGAGAATAAAAGCACTCATATAAGTCTTACCCTAAAATATAACAACTTTAGGTTTTTATATGGACTATATGCATGAATGTTCGTTTTCTTATTTGAACCCACAATTTAAGACAAACACAACATATACAAATTAAAAAAGTTCCTTAGAGAAAATTAAGCACTCTAAAACAATGTAAATTATTGATTCATTAAAATACAATTGATCAATTACATTATAATTTTCAACTTAATTAAAGCCTAATTATCATTCTAACTTATGAGACCTCAAACCACCTATCACATTCACTTAAAACCCCTGATATGTTATTATAGCCCTTGCTTCTTTTTTTTAATGAAAATTATCAAATTATTTAAAAATAAAAACTAGCATAGGTTATAAGAGGTTGTGATATATTTTTCTTTTAAATAAAATAGTGTAATAAGCAATTTCACAATTCATTCATAAACTTTTAATAACTCAAATTATTTACTTAGAACATAAACATGGATTGCACAATATCATTCAAAGTAAAAACAAAAATCATCATTACTCTAATTACAATAATAATCAGACATATTTCATCATTTGATTAGATAAAAAATCATAATAACATATCAAATCAAAATCTTTTACCTTTAATTAGTTTTTTTCATTGATTATAACTCTTACTTCACAACTTCAATTTAAAAATATAAGCCTATTAAATCAAAGATCTCAATATTAATTATTATTATTTTTTTTTATCGTAAGACTCATTGGAAGGCCAAAATCTAGCACCCTAAAGTTGTTAAATCATTACTTTTTTCAAGTTTTTAATTTTATAATAACTTTCAAATCATCAGCTGAAAATAAGTAAAACAACTTATAATGATTTTCTAATGAACCAAAAACTTCATTGATTTAATTCTTATTCATTAAAAGTGGCTAAAATAAAAGATTATTAAAAACTCGAATTACTAGGCTTTTCTTAATCACCCTATTATGCATGAAAAAACTTGATTAAAATTAAAGATAAAAAAACATATCTTAAAGTTAATTATGAACAATCATCTTTATCGTATTAATTCCTTTCTTGATCCCCCTTTCCTTTTCTCTAAGAATGGAAATTTGATGTGTATAAAACAATGTACACTTTTCATTTTTTTTTATATTCTTAATTATTGAGCATTTACTAATCTAAAGGTCATAATTGCTTAATCTTTTTTCTAGCTATCATAAATACTAAAGGGGATTTTTTTCATTTGTGTGGTTGAGAATATATACATATAAAATTCCACAGAAAAAATGTTTTAGTGGCATCATCTCCTATATATATAACATGCATCCCATCGTTCATGGAGACTGGTGAAAAGAAAGCAATCAAACTAGACATTTACAGATTGTAACAATGGCCGAAAGTAGTGGCACAAGGAAGAAGGAACTAGACATTTACAATCTAAATCAGGCTCAAACCCATTTCTGAGCCCATTAACTACTGGGCTCGGCAATTTTTTCTTTTCTTCACGGTTCATAATTAATGATTGAAGTGAATCGTAACCTATTTTTTATTCAAATTTAATTTTTTTGTTTTAAATTAATTTTTTAAAATATTTTATATTGTTTTGATGTGTTATATCAAAAATAAATTTTAAAAAATAAAAAAATATTATTTTAATATTTTTATAAGTAAAATAAACTTTGAAAAATTACCGTGGTAACACTTTCATTGCCCGTAAATCAAGTGCAAGATCTGGAATGGGGTAGAAACAGTGGGCAAACAGAACAAGCTTATTATTTATAGTCTCGGATGGCGACAATGCCAGCTCAGAAAATCACAAGACAAGAAAAGAGGAACTATCTCCCAGTTTAGACCCCGTGTTTGTAAAACTTATCCAGATCAGTCGCTGTAACAATATTCATCCAATTCACCCTATACTCCTCACAATTTGTTATTTCGACTCAATTGAAATGAAGATTTTATCAATTTAATTACCCTCCTTATATTCTTCGCGGTATATTTATAATTTATCCCACTGAGTTTGAATTGATAAAATGTGATAAAAAGGTCCAGATTGGAAAAGGTGAATTTATTAGGGTTTTAATGCTGGATCGACTCAATTAAAGGGACTAAATTGGTTTCTTGCAAAGTGTGGCTGTCTAGCGCTAAATGCGACAAAATACATGTCCAAATTCAAAGTTTTTGGCAGCGTGGAAAACTATCAACGTACTCTCACATCTGTCACGTGAAATCACGCCACCACTGAAATTTTCAAATCAAAACGAAAAGTCTAAAATACGTACAGTCTCAGGTCTCACTACGCGAGTACAATTATTTACTACACTCAAGCGATTGAGAAAGGAAGGACAAGTCTTTGGGATTATGAGATCGCAACGTGGAAAGAATTTACAAGGAGAGGTTCCGTTCACACTGGATAGACCACGAGCCCTCCACACGCCCTTAAAACGTGGCAAGATCTAAGCCCTAAATATCTAACTTGATCCAGCGGTCCAAAACAAACCTCATCCATCCTCCGGCACCTCCTCTCTGTATTTAAACACCCTCTGCTCCTTCACCCTCTGCACACCCACAAATCTCCATTTACATAGCAAAAAAACCTCTGTTTTTCTCATTCTAAGCTATGGCTTCAACTTTTTCGAGAAGTGTTTCTGCCTTTTCTCTTGCAACAAAGCAAGGGGACGCTGCTAGTGGTGGGAATGGCATTTCTTCCTTGCCTTTGTTTTCCAGAAAGAAAAGGAACACTAGTCTTGCAGTTTCTTCTGCCAGTGGAACTCTTACCGGTCTAGTGTTCCAGCCATTTGAAGAGGTGAAGAGGGAGGACTTTCTTGTTCCTATTTCTCGTCAGGTTTCTCTTGCTCGTCAGTTCTATGTGGATGAGTGTGAAGCTGCCATTAACGAGCAGATCAAGTCAGTAATAACTTTTCTCTTTTTGTAAAGGATACATAATCTTTAAATTTCATTGTAGAATAGATAGTTATTGACATGTGTTTGTGTTTTGTGTTAACAGTGTGGAGTATTCTGCTTCCTACGTATACCATGCCATGTTTGCCTATTTTGACAGGGATAACGTTGCTCTCAAAGGCCTAGCCAAGTAACCACACCAGATCCCGTTTCTTTGTTCTTGGCTACTTCCCTTATTTTTTTTAATGATTTGCAGTAACTGAGGTATGGTGTGTTCATGTTCTAATCAGATTCTTCAAGGAATCAAGTGAAGAAGAAAGAGAACATGCTGAGAAGCTCATGAAGTATCAGGTACGTACCACGTACCTTTTGAAAATCGATTATTTTCTTTTTAATTTTTGTATTCTTAATTAATTATTTTCCAAATATATGTGATTAGAATATACGAGGAGGGAAGGTGGTGCTTCACTCTATACTGACGCCCGTTTCTGAATTTGAGCATGTTGAGAAAGGAGATGCACTATATGGTATGTGTCTAGATTCGTGTTCATTGCTAGAAACTCCCGAGAATTATTTGTGGATTTTGTCTTCCATTAATCCCATCCATATCTTAATGGAAGTGAATTAGTTGGTGGATTTTGTCTCCAATCTTTGTTATGCTTTCCATTAAATAGAGGTGTCAGGATATGTTTCTATAATGGACAATGTTTACAGTTTCTGAGTTAATTAACTTGGGCTGTCTTTGATTCAGCTATGGAACTGGCATTGTCTTTGGAGAAGTTGACAAATGAGAAACTACTGAGCTTGCACAAGGTGATGTGTCTTTTGCCTTCACCTTTTTTTTTCCCTGCAATTAGGAAGTATTATGTACTTTCTTGCATTAAATGCCTGGAATTGCCAATGTTTTCAGAATTGTGCTCATGAGCTATACTGTGTTCTTGATAAATAACAGGTGGCAGATGAGAACAATGATCCACAAATGCAAGATTTCATCGAAAGCGAGTTTTTGGAAGAGCAGGTAAGCTCAAAATAATTTTGCTTCTTTCCCTGGATATAATACTGACTTGAACATCTGTATGCACTAATCCTGTGAGATACACTGGAAGGAGGTCGTGCCAGATTATGTATTTAAAAACAGTCATTCATCTATTTCCAGAAAAAAGATTGCTGTTTTCCTCCTGTTAGGCATTTGTTCTGTCCAAAATTGAAAAATTTAATATGGAAGAACAGTCACGTCAAAAATTGGTAACATTTTCCTTTCACAGTTGCAAAGATACTGACTAATACAATTATTTTTAACAGGTTGAATCCATTAAGAAGATAGCAGAATATGTCACTCAATTGCGGATGGTTGGAAAAGGCCATGGTATGCATATAACTTACATTTTCAGTATCTTGCTGCTTTCACTATTCTAGTCTACTTGCTATTCCATTCTCCATATATTTATAATTTTGGGTTTTAAGCAAGTGTTTGTGGACTTGCAGGAGTATGGCACTTTGATCAGATGCTCCTCCATGAGGCTCATGCTGCATGATGTGTAAATACAATCTGCACCTGTTCTTGGTTCAAGTCTGTAATATAGTAGATTTCGGATATCTTCTCTAGGGTTTTAATGGATGAAGGATAATAAATTTTCATTGTAGGATGTATAATAGACATTAATGTAGTAAGGAGGAGGTAGCTGCTTTGCTTTCAATAAAATGTGTGGCAACATTACGAAAACAGATTTGGAATCAATGATATGGAATCAACATTACGAAAGCATGATATGGAGCTGCAATGTATTAGTATTTTAAGAATGGAAGTTGCTTTATGTTCCCTTATGACTTCATGATGTTTGAGAATAGAATCACTTCAGTTGATTGATCTCTAACTATGGAGTCTGTTGATTAAGTTAAATCATATGATTCAGAGCTGATTGTGTGAACCATAGCTTGTTTTATTTTATACATAACAATCATTACATTGATTTCTTGTTAAAGGGCAGAGAAAATCTATTGCATTGATTTTTTCTTGTTGATACAAATATACTTACCTTTCTCAAATTCATTTCTTTGTTTGCACCAAAAGAATGTCTGTTAGCAAAATTTTTAAGTTCCTTCAAGAAGAACTACCGGGACTGGCAGCTTCTTCTGCCTTCGTCTCCATTTCCATCGCCTTCCTTTTCATTTATTTACCCCTTTCCCCTCCATTACTTCTCTAAAAAGCTTCCCAACTTGATCTCTCCTTACATCACCCTTTATCTCCATGCCGATATCCCATTTGCTGCAAGAACACCAACAGCTGTTTTGCTGCTCTGCAAAAAATGGCAAACAAAGAAATGGAACTCCACAACTAAGGCTCTCAAGGACCGAATTCCATCCAATGTGACTTGCATATACTCCTATTGATGGATGCTTTAAAATCACCTCTTGTGAACACTAATTTGTTAACATGCCTCTATCCTTCGTTTCTGCAAGGAATCCAGGAGGAAAAATGTTCAACTCACCACCATCTGTGTCAGACCTTATTATAAGAAAGCTTTTTGGCTGTTAGCCGGACCCTTCGCATTTACAGTGATGCTTCCAAAATTTACATGAATCTTAAATTTTGAGAATGAAACAACTTTTATACCTTTGAGAGGTGTTAAGCCCCTTTAAACAAGAACGCGGAACTGTGTGTTAGCCTAAGAGCCCACAGGCACCGTGTGTATGCAACAGTAGGTTAGGGATCCCAAATTCCTCGGAAGCATCATGTGTAAAGGACATAGCACCATCAGAATCATCACAGGTCACCTGCCGGACGTTGGAGATGAAGTGCTGTCATCGAACCTGTGAAGTATATTGCGAAATGGGACCGAGCAGTTTTTTGCAGCCGATTCACAGATAGAAGGGATGCCCTGAGTTGCATCGGAATCATCTGTCTGTGGGAGGCCGTCAGGTATAGCTTCAAACTGAAACTCCGGTGAGCCATCCAGAGAGTTAGAACCTCTGGATTTGAGAAGTCGTGTGTGGTTATACTCAACACTGAAAAAGGTTATGTGGAAGCCATTAAAATGTAAGAGTTTTGCTAGCTTTAGCAGTGGGGCTATGTGACCCTGAGCTGGGAATGGTGTGCAAACAGCACGAGGTCTATCAGCTACTTGATTGAAATCCATCTCCCTCCCTCCAATTTCCATGTGAGTGTGAAATTTTACATTTATTGGAGGGGGCAGATCTCTCCCCTCCTTTATATAGTTAGATTGATTGAATCCATCGGTAAAAATTAACATTGCTATCATGGTGATGAAAATATGGTTGTAATTATTTTTTTAAATAGTTTATATTAAAATGATATTTTTTTTATTTTTTAAAAATTATTTTTGATATTAATTTATTAAAATATCTAAAAAAACAATAAAACATATTAATTTAAAATTAAAAAAAATAAAATTTATTTTATTTTTTTAAAAAGAAAATTTTAAAACATAAAAACAATTTCATAAGCATTCCTGTAGTGAACCCACATGCACGTCACGTCGGTTTCTAGTCAAATTGAATCTTAATTAGCAAGTTCATCACGCCTGTTATTTTTTGGATTATTGAGGATAAAAAGCAATGTCAAAGAGAATTATTGACTTGTATGCCGTCATTTTCCAGGCTAAAACTATAGTCTTATATATATATATAAAAAAAAAAGCAAGTATAAAAAAATGTATGTTGAATATTTTAAACATAATATTAAGTATACTTATTGAAGCACTTGCAATTTATCATTAAGAACCAACACCATCTTGATTAATTACATCACTAAACAAGGTTTATGATCAAGAAGAATAGACTAAAAAAAATCTAAAAAATAAATAAAATTCACTTTTAATTTGATCTCAAATATTCCTATTACATGTTTGTAATAAATTTTTAACAATTTTCTGTACAAATAAATTTTTTTTTATTGATATATAAAGATTCGAAAATTTGTAAAGAGATAATGATTTAGCACATCATTATATCAGGATTAATAACTTTTTATTTTGAATCTTTTTTGATAAAATACTATTTAAATTTATTTGGCTAAGTAATAAATATATTGTTTTGAATTATTTAACCTTTTTATATTAATCAAGATAATAGCTACTCGCTACATTGTTTTTTTTTTTTTTTTGGTCGGTGATGATCATAACTTAATTATTCAATCAAATAATTCAATCTATGCGATCTCATGCACCTAACTTGATGCTTATCTCACCAAGATCATCATACAACTTAATATCTAGGAATTACGCAAATGAAATCAATCAACCTAAGCTAAAACGAGGATGATTAGCAACCTTTGATATGAAGCAATACTTTCATCTACAGAATGGATTCGCCAATCTTAATCATCTAATTATGCAGATTAGAAATAATAATGACGCGGTAACATGGTAAAGATAGAAGTGCTTATTGAGAAGAAATGGAGAGTGAGTAGGCAATAAATTTCTGAGCTTCCCAATCCAGTTTTCCTCTCACCACAGATTCTCATTTCTGTAGCAGTCAGGTGGAAGCAGTGATGGGGCCATGGTCACACGGTTCGTTGGTGTTTCCTTCAGAGCTTTGTGAGGTGTCTAAACCACTCTCCCTGACTTTCTCTCTCCCACATATGCAGACACAGACAAGAAAGCTCTGTCCATTAATGGTGCTATTAGATTAATGAAGTGTTGGGTAACCAAATAATTCTGATGAGCGTCAGTCACCTGGAAAGAGAGCGCCTAGAATATGCTCAGGGTTATTCGTTACACTTACTTTCACTCTTGCAAAGATAATTGTTGCTGGGATGTCCCGCCCCATGTGAAAAGGGGACCGCCATTGAAGGAAAGAAACAAAAAGGTTAGCTGGGATTAGGACCCGCTGAAATAAATAAACAAATGGAAGGAAAGATACAAAGAAAAAGAGAGAACCCGTGACAAAAAGAGAAGAGGCAGCTTGAGCAGTGTCGGTTCAAGCTTTGGCCGGCAGCTGATTCACCGTTGAATCAAGTTGGATTTTTGACATCATGGTGGTTTCTTTTGTTTCAAGAATATGTTGTTATAAATAATTTATATTGTAGCTATTAGTTTTAACTAAAAAATAACTCCAGTGCACTCATTAATGTTATTCACTAAAAGTTTTTTTTTTTGGTGGAATATGGTTCTTTGATTTTTCTGGGAATAGAGGTTTTTCTTGGTAACAAGTAAAATAAGACTTGACTCAGGCAATACAACAAATACATGGAAGGCAACCAAGATTTAGGAACAGCATAAAATGGAGGACGACTAGATATAATCCAAGAAGCCACGCCTATGAAATCAGAAATGAAGAGTGGACCAAGCAGAAGAAGCTAGAAAGAACACACCTCTTTTCCTCTCCTGAATCTAGACCACCTGTCGAAGCCTCTAGGGTTTTAATCTACAAAGAACACTCCTTCAGATCCCAACAACTCAAAACTCTCTGAAGCAGTACTCGATAAAAATGAAAATGCAGCCTCTATGAAGACGGCTAGAAAAGGGATAGCATTTTTATAGTTTTTTTCAACACGAATAGCTTTCCAATAGGAGAAAAGGGATTTTAACAATTCATATAGCTCTCCCATGGAAGACCAAAAAACAGTTGAATACAAGCCATTTTAACCGTTATTGGTTATGGCTTTTCATTTACTTTCACTATGCTAGTAGCTGCTTTGCTTTCAATAAAATGTGTGGCAACAATATGTATTTCTGATACATATGTAATGGTGAAACTTCTAGCTTACCTTTCTCAAATGTATTTCTGTTTTTTGCACCAAGAGAATGTCTGCTAGCAAATTTTCGAAGTTCCTGCAAGAAGAACCGCCGGGGCTGGCAGCTTCATATGCCTTCGTCTTCCATTCCATCGCCTTCTTTTTCATTTCGTTGCCCCTTTCTCCCTCCATTAACTCTCTAACAAGCTTCCTAACTTGATGTCTCATTACATCACCATTTATCTCCACGACGATGCCCCATTTGTGGCAAGCAAACCAGTAGTTGGTTTGCTGCTACGAGAAAAATGGCAAACAAATAAATGAAACTCTACAACTAACTCTTTCAAGTGTCAAATTGTCAAATACTCCTATTGCTGGTGGCTTTAAAATCTGATCCTGTGGACACCAACTTGCTAGCTTGCCTCTATCCTTTGTTTCTGCAAGGAATTCAGGTGGAAAAATGCTCGACACGACACCATCAGACCTTATTATCCATAAGAGAGCTTTTTCGTTGTTAGCCTGAACCCAAGCAACTGCTAGCATTTTCTGTGGTGTTAGTACAGCGATGCTTCCTAAATTTATATACACCACAAAACCCGATTCTTTTGAATCAAGCCATTCAGTGAAGTCTGATTGTTCTTTCCATAGATTTGAACCAATATTGTTCAGTCTATCATCTGCTATCTGATTATTAGCTATCAAGTGGAGAGGATCGATTGCATAAATAGGAAGGAACATTGTTGTAAGAGCATCCAAAATTAATAAAGGTCATGTGGAAGCCATTAAAATGTAGAGTTTTGCTAGCTTTAGCATTGAGGTTATGTGACCCTGAGAAATGACTCAATCCATCAGTAGAAGGTCGAGCTCTTCACTCATTTATATGGTTAAATTGACTCAATCCATCAGTTAAAAAGGTAGCATTTCTAACAAGCGTATAGGACATGAGCAATTATGTAGTGAGCCCACATATATCATATATGTCATGACATTTCCTAGTCAGGAAATAATCGAACGAAGAGTTGTGAGCACATTCATCATGTTTGTAGTTCTTAGAATTATTGACGATAAAAAGCAGGAACAAGTGGGAATAATTGAGCTGTATGTCAAGACGTGATAGGCTAAGACAAAAGACTAGTACTTCCTCGACAAATATGCATCAAAACTTGATTAAAGATGACTGATGCATCAAGTTTACTTTAGTGGGAAGAAATGAAATGATCAAGCTGCCCTGAAACAGAATTTCCTGTGAGATATCTTCCTTCTAGTTTCCTGAGCAATTGGATGCAAGAGCGAATCGTTTTCCACATCACTTGCACGTCTGTGTACTATCCACAAGTTTCCAATTCCTTGTCCAGGTTCATAAGCCTATGTTTGTTTTCAAAGTCGTAAAAGATTACGAGAAAACCAGATAAAACCAAAATCATCCTTCCATGCTAGGCTTTCTTTGTAGATAAACCCATACTAGCTCCCCACAACCACAAGAGCTCAACACAAAATAAGTCCATCTCAATATTTGAAGCCCAATTGCCCTTTACATTGTAAGTATCACGAAGGTGACATGCGGTTGCAGAACACAAATGCTTCCTTTTGACAAATACCTAAATACAGGAGGGCATGAAGACATAGGGATTGATTCTAATGAGCTCGGTCTTACCTCTGGTTTTGTGTCTTAAGCTTGAAGCAAGCTTCAAAAGTGTTGGCTTGGCTAAGTTATTAGCTTCTGTGGTCAAAAAAACATTAAAAATGTAGGTTTTAACGGGGAAAACAAGTCTGCAATTTTCTATAGAATAGCATGAACGAGAGATAAAACACTGCAAAAACTTATCACTTTTTTTTTCTTACATCTCCCGAACTTTAAGTAGCAATGTCTAACAACACATCTCAGCCTTACATTTTTCTTTTCATCTTAATTACCTTTTAATCTAACTCTAGTTACTTTTTTTAACACATGTTAACTAACTAAAGTCAAGGCTAAATAGTTGTAACAGTAACTTATTATAATATTAACCTTAACAGTCTCCCTCTTGATGTGCTAAACTTGAACTCTTAGTGCATTTCTCAGCTTTTAAAATTTATCCTTTGGCAATGCTTTTGTGAAGATTTCAGTCACCTACTCCTCTGATCTGCAGACCTCAATACCAATCTCTCCTTCCTCAATTTCGAAGACAAGCTCTTGTGAGGTGTTGCATAAGATAAATGATAATGATAATGTTTACAAGATTTTTCTTCCTCATCATTTGAAGACTTCGAGAACGAGTTCTCTCTAACCTAGAAAGAATGATGTAGTCGAGCTTGCGATATTAGATGATTCTAAAAAGTCAAGTGTAAATCTGTTATAATTAAATAAGAAACTACCCCAGACAGATTATGTGGATAACCTAGCAAGGAGTAACAGGTCTAGATCCAAGAGGAGTTGTGGTTGTGCTAGATCAAAATAATAGCTCAAAAAAACAATCCTTCCTTGCTAGCTTTCGTTGTAAATAAACCCACACCAGTCCCCCACAGCCACGAGAGCTCAACACAAAGCAAGTCCATCTTAGTATTCGAAGCCCAATTGCTCTTTACTTTGCAAGTATCATGAAAGCGACGTGGTTGCAGAACACAAATGCTTCCATTTGACAAATACCTAAACGCAGGAGAAGGCATGAAGACATAGGGATTGATTCTAATGAGCTCAGTCTTACCTCTGCTTTTGTGCCTTGAGCTTGAAGCAGGCTTCAAAAGAGTAGACTTTAGAGAGTAGACAAATCTTTGTTTGAACCATAGCCAGCTTCTCCACTTCTCCATCTTCACCTACGATCTGCCCATTCTTCTCTTCCATTTTATATCTATATTTTTCATTTTTATCCCTGCTCTCCCTTGCTAATACTTTAAACTGAGGCAAGCAATCAAATGAATCCGACACATCACAAACCAACATCTGTGAAGACAAGAGAGTCTACCTGTAGATACTTCTGTTTTTCTAATGGTTTCTACCTTTTCCTCCTTCTTTTAAATAACACTAGTGTGTGACGCATTATTTTACTCTCACGCTTGATTAAACGATTCTCATGTACCTAACTAAATGCTTATCTCATCAAGATCATCATATAACTTAATCTCTAGGAATTAAGCAATATTTTTCATCTACAGAATTGCCATTCTTAAATCATATAATGCAGAAATAATCAATGATGGTGGTGATGTTGCAGTAATATGGTAAAGATAGAAGAAGTACTTACTGAGAAGAATGAACAGTGAGTGGGCAAGAAACTTTGGAGCTTCCCAGTCCATTTCATTTCTCTGTGGAAGCGGTGATGGGGCCATGGTCAAACGGTTGGTTGGTGTTTCCTTCTGTACCTTAGTGATGCGTCTGCACCTCTCCCCCTGTCTTTCTCTCCCGCACACACAGGTCAGGACAGGGAAGCTCTGTCCATTACTGATGCTATTAGATTAATGGAAGTGTTGAGCAACCAATGAATTCTGATGGGCGTTAGTCACCTGGAAAGAGAGTTCTTAGAATATGATTAGGGTTAATGGGTTCTCTTTGCGTCGCTTTCAATGAACTCTAATCTACTGGGGGCCTTGCCAAGTAACATGAGAGAGACATGCATGTGCTCTGCAACCATTACTAACAGTGTAGTCCCTAACCTAACTGCCTCCATTGACACTTTACCAACTCTAATCCTCTACCCAAACTTGTTTTCTCGTGTATTGTTCACTACAGAAGTGAGTTTTAGCTCCAAAGATATCTTCACATACATCAAATCTTCTAGAGCTCGAGGGACCAAGCAGGGCTCAACAATTGCTGCATTAATTTTTTCTTCATATTTAATTATTTTTTAATAAATGGTCTATCATGCGAGTATATTTTCGACAGTTCAGATGAAAAAATAGGATAAAAGGATAGATTGAATGATGACCCTAGCGACATAAAGGACGTAATTAGACTTGCAAAGAGGGATTGAAAGCTTAGTCTAGTCTAGAATATAGATCAAATTAAGCTATTTCCTTCTCCCTTTTATTAATTCTCTGTTTCTCAAGTTTGGCCATCGCAAGGCTTTGCTCACATGACCAAAGATTTTCCCTTGAAGACTAGCCAATTTCATGGCATTGAATTCTACCCAAGCTTGCTCTCTAGTGTATCGTTATTTTGTCAGTGCAACTCGTGACAAACAGGCCCCCGATATCACCAACTCTGTCAAATGTTCCGCGACAAATTGCCGGCTTCAGGGCCTGAAAATGGTTGTATGAGGCATGAACTGGTAGAGCCAGCTTGGAAACTTAAACCATGTCAGGAAATTAAACTAAAATCGCTTCAGGGTTCTCATTCCCATCAAGCTGGCAACAATGATACCAGGAAGGTAATCAAAGTGGAACTCGCAGTCCTCCATCCCTGGTAATAATTTCATCGAGTATTGAAAGCATTTTCTAACGGGTAACAATTTCCAAGCACCACCTGGAGCAAGACCTATTGACAATCCAAATCTACAAAAAAAAAAATCTGAGATATTGTTCTCAGAATAATAAAATTAACCGAAATTCTAGTTGACACAAACAGGCAAAAACAGATTCCATAGGATGTGTTCTTGATGCTACAGAAAATCTCATGCATGCTTTTTTAAAATGTATCCCAGCAGTAAACATTGAAATGTAAAAGCAAACATTGTTCAAAAATGTGCACTAAATTATGCAAACACAACATTCATTCTATAATTAGCAAAACATAACTAGCCATAAAATGCCAAGGAAAATTCAAGAACTTCATGCAGCAGCCTGAGATGCTGCGAGCCTCTTCTTAGCCTCCTCGATGATGGACAGTTTAATACCCTTGCCCTTGGGAAGAGAAATCCATGGCTTGGAGCCCTTTCCAATGGTGAACACGTTGCCCAGGCGAGTGGCAAACTCATGGCCAGTGGCATCTTGAACATGGATTGTCTCAAAGCTTCCCTTATGCTTCTCCCTGTTCTTGATTACTCCAACTCGGCCTCTATTCCTTCCTCCGGTGACCATGACAACATTTCCCACATCAAACTTGATGAAGTCAACTATCTTGTTACTCTCTAGATCCAGCTTGATGGTGTCATTGGCCTTAATGAGGGGATCTGGGTAGCGGATGGTGCGCCCATCATAGGTGTTCAGATAAGGGATTCCTTTCTGCCCAAACTGAATTGACCGAACTTTGCAAAGCTTGAACTGCATAAGAATTAAACAACAAACAAAATCAATACCTGCAGTAATACCACACGAAGACTTGAAAAGACAAAAACTGAAATTCACTGATCCATCAAAATTAGTGCATGGTCCAGTAAAGCAAAAATGTCATGAATCAAAGCTAAAAAACCACAGCCAAAAGTATCACAAACCTTAGCCTCGTCATCTCTGAGGGAGTGGAGCCGGAAGCGGCCTTTGGTGTCATAGAGGAGACGGAAGCTCTCGTTTGTCTTTGGGATTGACACAACATCTGTAGCAGAGAGCAAAACCACGCAAAAACCACGGATGAAAAATATAGAATTTGAGGGATAAAATGAATAGGAAATGATCATGTAAGTAAAAAAGGTCAGAAAGGGACACTAGTATCTTATCAAACATAAACAACCATTTCCAATCAAGCACTAAAAAGCTGGCAACAACAAAGAGCTCTCACAACCTATCACACCCAATGACCACTTAAAACCAGCATTAACTAAAAGCTAGCAAGCAAGGGTTTCTTACTTCTTATAACCTAAACCACACAAAATGATCATTTGCCAGAGACTATTTTGCAGCGTTGTAGGGTTCAATCTATTAATAACATCATGACCACCAAAAAATTGTAGAAAAATCAAGTTTATTCATTCATTTCAGCCAAGGATATAGGTGATGAAAGCTTCCCCTTGACTATATCAAGCCAATCCAAGCATTGCAAATAAAAACCCAACTCCCATTTTGAAGATCCACATAGAAAAAAAATCATAAAACTGGTAGAGCAACGACATAATTAGAAAAGAAAAACATCAAACTTGAAAGAGCAAAGACAGAAAGCACATACCCATGAAACCAGATGGGTAGGTTTTATCTGTCCTAACCTTCCCATCAACAAGAACATGTCTCTGCATCAAAATAGCAATCACTTCACGGTATGTCAAAGCATACTTGAGCCTGTTTCGCAGAATGAGAATCAGAGGCAAGCATTCCCTAGACTTGTGGGGTCCGGATGAGGGCTTGGGGGCCTAAACAACACAAAACCAAACAAGTTACACTCAAGGTCAAACAACACCAAGCAGCAGGGAAACCACTGACATTGCAGCAAAGGGGTCGTCAGAAATTGTTAACATACAAAAGCACCACCAAGTTTATCAAGCATCCAATGTTTTGGAGCATTAAGCCTCTTCAAGTGCTTCTTCAACCCTCTAGCCTGTAATGCATCACAAAAGCCGAAAGATCAATTAAACCAGTGCAAGAAATAGAAATAACAACAAGAAGATTGATGAAATCAGCAAAACATAAGCAAGATCTGAGATCAAGATGCAAAAACAGCTGACCATTTTGCAACTGTATAGCTTAAGATGTTGGTGACTCTGCTGGGCTGCGCCTACCTTCTGCTGCTTGGAGAGATGCAAAAACCCTACTTGTATCCTTTTAAAGGAATGTCCCTTGTTATTGAATCCGAGTTTATCCGGGTCGGGTTGATGTTTTGTTACTGGGCCATGTGTTTATTGGACTCTTATTGGAGCCCTAATATTTTATACATTAAGGCATGTCATTATTAATTAAAAAAACAAAAGATATGGTTATATTACCTTTCTTAAAAATTTAAAATTAAAAAATATTATAATACTAATTTTTAGTTTTTTTCTAATTTTACATTTTAAAAAAATAATTTTTTCAATAGTTTTTTATTTTTTCATTTAATATTAGGTTGTGCTTAGAAATTATGCTTTGTAATTTTTTTCTATTAGGTTAATACCGGTCTCTTGGAATTTTTTTTTCCTTGATGTCAACTTTCAACATTAGATTTGTTGAAAGTGTGGTATTGTAATTCTTTTTATTTATTTTTCTATAAATTTATCTTCATCTCTTGATCTAGATCATAAGTTTAACAGATTAGTCCAAGTTGACATGAATTTCAATTTAGGGTTTATATAAAACATTATGAGGGAAATGAAAATTGATTATGAATTGATAAAATTTTGTTAAATTAGGTTTTTTTTTATGTTAAATTTAGTGAAATCATCATTTTATCGCACGTGTGGCGTCACGACAATCGTCCACCCAGGTCGAGATCTCTCCGGTGATGGGGGGAAAGAATAAGAAATTCTTGTTTCTTATCAGTGAAAAAAAAAATAAAGTCGCCACCTAGTATTTTGGTCACTAAGAACTCTTTCTGATCTCAGAGTCTGGATAAAAAGACTGATTGTGTATAGAAAGGAGTGAAGGACGTATCATCCATAGTACACTTTATCTAAGATAAGCTACATGGTTTGTTTGTCTTATACAAATTAAGGTATTGTTGTATTTTTTAGCTATTGGTTTATCTAAGATTTAAGAAAAGTCCTTCTCAGTAAAAGAGGTTTTTATCTTATTATGTTAAAATCTAGTCATTCTAGAGTCAAAATATATTTTTATATTTTTTTAATATAGAAAATACATACTACATATAAGTTTATAATCCTTGATATTGGAACATAAAAAAAATATTTTTTTTGGTAATTTTAAAATGTAAGGTAAGTTTTCATGACTTTAATAAACTGGTTACTAAATCCAAGGATGCATGTAAAAATAAAAATATTATTTTTATGATTTTTTAATATGCTAAAATATGAAAATATAATTTATTTTTGAGAAATTTAATCATATGCAATTTAAAATAAAATTATATTTTCGAAAGAAAGATTTCTTTATTTTTTTTAAAGGGAAAACGATTCATTTAATACCGAAAAAGCAACTCTCATGTAGTTTCACATTTTAAATATTAAATATGTAAAGGTATAAAAAAAGTGGGGAATTCAAAATTAATTGCAAAATAATCTTTCAAAAATAAAAATTTTATTATAAATCAGATGAAGACCATGCTTGGCAAGACACAAACAAAAAAAATTTTTTTTATCAAAACTCTTTTAACCATGATATCAATTCAAGATAAATTATCGTTTATCAACTCAAAACAAAACAATGCCAAACATCCACACAAATCTTATAAATTTCACAAACTTATATTCAAATTCCATACTAATTCAAATAAATCAATATCAATCCAAGCACAACCTATGAATCAAGATTTAATATTCAAATAAAAATAAACTCAATCCTTAATCATAAACTAACATTTAATATTCAATTAGCAATCACAACCCTAAAGATAAAATCATAATTTAATATAAATCATCGAACCAAAAACACACATGAATTCAAATCACATAATGTCCAAACGGTCCAAAAATATACACAATAATAAACAATGCATCCTAAATTTCATAATGTTATAACAATTTATCGAAAAATAATTTGAGTTTATAGATCGACCTTTCAAGGTACTTGGCATGTCCAAGATCTACTAGAATCAAGGCTAAATGATTGCTGAAAAAATGGTGGAGCGTGTACCATTGGTGTCGGAGGGAGGAGATCGAGGGAGTTGAACTTTCAACTTTCTTTTTCTCTGAACTAGTTTTCTCTTTCATCCATTGGCTTCGTTTCTTTCTCCTACTTTACTATTTTTTTATCTACTATTCTTTTCTATAATGAATTGCTACGGGTCTGTTCTGAAGGTGGTGTGGCGTTACGATGGTCCCCTTAGGTTGTTAGCCATATAGGAGACTGCTACTTGAGAGAGGTAGTTGGTAGCTTGTTGGTTTCATTATGGATGAGAGAGGTTTTTTGGTTGAAGATAGGTTTGGTAGTACTAGTTGTAAATCCCTAAAAAATTAGTGATTATGATAAATAGTAAAAAAATAATAAATAAATAAATAATCATTACCAATACAATGATACCATTATGAGTCGTAAATAAATAAAATAATGAAAGGTACAATAAGAAAAATTAGGATAAGAAAAGGTGTCATAAGAGTTAGTAGAATAGTTAATCTGATACAAAAATAAATAAATAAAACAAGACAAGTTGGATTTTTGGTGAAAAATCACCTACTGATTAGTTTTACGCTATTGAGCATAACGCTCAATCCAACAATTTGATCAGGCTGATGTTTTACGAGAAATCTCATAACATATAGTCCTACCTTTAGTTAAAATTTTAAGACAATTCGAGTTTGTGAAGGTTATTTAAAACTATCGACAGTTGGATAGCAAATAACATAAAATTCATTAATGGCAATTTCATAAATATGTTGATGAAATGGTGATGTTCCAATAGTTTCTTCTCCTTTATTTTGACGCTAGAAATAAAAAAGGAACAGAAGAAAAAAAAATGAAGAGAGAGAAGAATAAGGAGAGTAAAACAATTAAAAACCTTAAGAGGAGTAAGAATTGTATAGGATTAAGGAGTTAAGATGTGTAAAACACAAATCACTCCCTCAAGCAAGGATTTAAGAAGAAACTAAGTGAGGGAGAACGGAGAAAAGGGGGTTGTGAGTCACCACAAAGAAGAAAAATTAAAGGGGAGGAAAAACTTTTACTATGTTAGTTTTTAAAGTTTAGTGTTTGGTAAGGAGTTCTAAGTTTGTTTAAACAAGTTTGGATAAAAAAAAAATAGATTTAATGCATTGCTCTTAGATTTTGAATTGGGTTGTTAAGAGAAAATTTGGAGAAAACATGAAATTGATGAAAATGGCCAGTCATGTTAGGAGCAAAAAATGATAAACATGAAATGTAATAAAGCTTGTATAATTGTGTGTGATTGTGGTATGTTGATGTATAAATGATAAAATTATATATAGAGTTATAATAATATGTGGGGAAAGTTAAGTAAAATAAATGGTTAATGTGAATGCATGTTAATTTGAATATGTAGAGGATTTAATGTACTTCAATGCAAATTAGTGGAAAGAGTAATAAATTATATGTTCGTGAGAAAGTTAGTTAGTTATGAAAATGTAAGGAATGGTGTAAGGATTAAGTTGGATGATGATATTACATAGTTACTTTTGTTATGTTTAGTAAAATCAAATATAAACCCAATATAAAAGCTAAGGAGATATGAAAAGAAATATTTGAAGTGTGAAAGTGTGAATCGATGAGGATTGAATGCATTTTACTACTAATAATAAGACGATTTACTTTAAGGAAAATTGAGTTAGGAAAATATGTATACTTAATAAGGAATGCGAACAGAAGAATTAATTAGTGTGAATGGAATTAATGTTGAGATGAGAATTATTGGAATACTCAATGTTGAAATATTTAACATGATAATGAGATTATGTACATGTTGCAATATTGGGTATGGATATGCTAACAAGCATACCTCCTTTTAATTTTAAAAGGAACATTTATGGCTGGAACTTCACCAGAGCGAGCTTATACACCTAGAGCTGCAAGTAAGTTAAGCTCTTTAATTATGCCAAGTTATTGTAGTTTTTTTTTTCTTATACATGAATGGGTTGCCTTTGTTATGTATACTTGATGATTAGTAAACGAAAATTGCATCATGAATGTAAGAGAGTTGTGGTAATATATGGTGAAGAATGACGATCATTTGATAAACAAAGTTAGTAAATATAAAAGATAATGTGCATAACTTAGTTGTCTAAATGGTCGGAAACTAAAGGGATGCAAATATTTTGGTTTTTGGTTTTTGACTTAGTCTTCCAAATGATGGAAAGCTAAAGTGAGTTGTGTTTGACTTAATCGTTCACGGAAGCGAAGCTAAGGTGGTATAGCCAGATGATTTAGTTATCCACAAAGACAAGAACAAAGGAGACTTGATGTGAAAATTGACATAGTCATCTGTAAAAATAAAAACTAAGGTGTTGTGATAAAACTTCATCATCTATATAAGAGATGGCTAAGAGAACTCACAATCTAATAAATTATAACAAATGCATAAAATAAAAGCAAAGAACATACAACGTGTGACATTAAAAACATGTTATTCTCATATTCTTTATTCTTTCTTACAAGACCTCTGTGGTGTGTACATGTCTTCAATTGCTTTAGGTTCAAGAGGATCTAAAAATAAGTTTCATGTCCTCACTTTTGGAATTTGTTGCCTGTAATTATCACATTGAATATTTAGGTTTTGAAAACCATGCATTTAGTAACTTTAGCTCAAGAGAGGAACATCAAATTATGGTGGTCAATTTCTATTTTCCAACACTTTCAATATTACTATTTGGTATTTTTGTTTCAATATACTTTTAGTGAATTTTTCTTTTTCTTTTCTTACTTGATAATTGCAAATGATTTTTGGGTTTAAAATCATCATTTATCCCTCAACTTTTAATATTAACTCAAATCAAGCCCTCTGTATTATTTGGCTCAATCTTAATTTTTTATAATCTATTAAAATTTAAAAGCATGTTAAACTTTCGGTTATAGACTTTCACTAAGTTGATCATTCCAAAAAAGAGGAGTAGATGCCTCCCTTAATTTTTTTATTTTTAAATAATCATAATAGTCTTTAGAGCTTGTTTGGTATTGTAATGACAGTTGCTTTTCAAAGTGTTTTTCACTTAAAAATACATAGAAATAATATTATTGTTATTATTTTTTAAAATTTATTTTTGATATCATCATATCAAAATAATTTAAAAAACACAAAATATTTTGAAACAAAGAAAAAAAAATTATTTTTATTCAAAAAAATTTTAAAATACAAAAATAAATAGTCTCTTATACATTTGTACCCTTTAAAGTTCAAATTTGCTCTTTTTAGACATTCTACCTTGGACTTAAATAGTTGGCTCTCATTGAGCCTCAGTTTTTTTTGGTTTCACTATTTAATGGAGATGAATTGTCAGTCCCCCAACTAGGCAGGAAAAAAAATTCATTTTTATTATTTATAAAAGAAAGTGATTTTATTTCCCACTAAAATAGAGAGAAATCAATTTTAATTAAAATTTTTAATGAGAATCTTTTTGATGATATGATAAATATATGATTAGTTGTATTACGTTACAGAGATAAACTAGTTACTAGTGTAGAATCTTTCACCATCATTTAATTTTTCTTTTCAAGAAACTCTACATTTATCCTGAGTCTATGATTTAACATGAAATTCTTTTATGTAATTTTATCGAAATGTATATGGCAAGTTATCGCTATAAACATGTAGAAAAGATTGTTTAAAAAATGTTTTTTTTAATGTATTAAAATAATATAAAATTTTATAAAATTTATTTTTAATATCAACATTAAAATATTATAAAAATTAAAAATTAAAAAAAAATAAAAACATAATTAAATCATAATGCCAAACCGAATGTAAGTATATATCTAACGTTGCTGTAGTTTTTAAAATTATAGTTTGAAAAGATAATTTAAGAAAATCAAGAAATTATAGCTTTTCTCGTACCTCAATTTTTATAATTTAAGATGAAAAACAATATAAACAACAAAAATCAAATAACTTTGAAAGTTATAGTCTTTCACCGCGGCAGAGCCTAAAGACGCCGGAGAGTTTCCATGTCGGGGCAATCAAGCAAGAAATCACTCTGGCTTCGAAATCATCTGCAGCTTTTCCATCTTTTTTATCATAACTCTCTATCAATGAAGGAATCGGTGACTCGCCTTCGAGAAACAAGGTTTGTGAGTTGATATTCCCGGTTCTGCTAGGAACAAACAAGAAGTATTTTTTATGGGCACGAATAGATTCTTTCTTTGTAACAAGATCGATCTTATTAAATAAGGGGATGGAAGATTTATTATCAAAGCTTTAAGATGACTACTGTAAATGTCTTGAATAATTTTATCATAAAAAGCAAAACCAAACCCCTTCTCTCAGTTACTTCAATCTTTCCTCCTGCCAACAAAAAAAACTCGAACAGCCTCTGTAGTTTTGAACGTCGGAATTCTAATTTTAATACATTGAATTACCAGAAAACACGTTATATATACAGTGAGAAAACCATCTAAAGTAAGAAAAATCACTAGGAAATACAAAGTGACAGATCCCTCCTGCGTTCAAATTTACAGAGATCCAGAATTCTTACAAGCTTATTCCCCTTAATCATGGATGATGGAGTGAATAAGAATGGTGGCTTCGTTAGTTGTTGGAGCAGCATCATCTGTTTATAAAAAGCACAGAATATGGAAATACATCCACAGGCTTTAAAATGTTCATTTCTTAATATAAGCACCTCAGCAACATTAATGTTCACTAGGAAATACAAAGTGACAGATCCCTCCTGCGTTCAAATTTACAGATCCAGAATTCTTACAAGCTTATTCCCCTTAATCATGGACGATGGAGTGAATAAGAATGGTGGCTTCGTCAGTTGTTGGAGCAGCATCATCTGTTTATAAAAAGCACAAAATGAAATATATCCACAGGCTTGAAAATGTCATTTCTTAATATAAGCACCTAAGCAACATTGATTTCTTAAAATAAGCACCTGGAAGAGATGTAAGAAAGTGGGAAACAATGTGATCAATGATGCCTGCACCAGCCTTCACTTCTTCACTCTCTTCATCAACTACTGTTACCTTCTGTTTCTTTTGTGCTTGATCTTCAGTTGTTCCTCCGCCGTCTCTAGCTTGGGAAACTTCATGGTGTTCTTTTTTACACGGAGGAGAAACCAGGTTGGATATGATATTGTCCAGTAGCCCACCTCTCTTCTCTCCATTCTCTTCTTCACCTCCTTTTTCTCCATGATCAGCTTCCCCTCTAGAGACCAGGTTTGAGAAGATATGGTTTAGTAATGACCCACGTGGCCTATCTTCTCCACTTTCTCGAAGATTAACTTTCTTATCATCATCTTCTTCTTCTTCAAGATGCAACAAGCTTTCAGCTATTGTCTCGCCATCTTCCATGATTTTCCTTTTCTTGGTTTAATTGGTACCTCTACACACTTTCAGCTCCTAGAAGTGCAAACCGACTAAAATTTATGCACAGGCTCTGGGGGGACAAATGTCCTCGTCCAAATAGGTGTTCAATAAAGAAGCTATGGTCCTTTTACACGTACTTCATAGCTGTTGTTTGAAGGAGCAAGTTAAGCCCAATTGATAGCCAGCACGTGGCACTTCTTTGGAGCCCTACCTGGTGCGTGCAAGGTCGGTGGCCGACAAGCAGAGTTTCTAATAGCTTAAACTTTTAAACGAGATTTTAAGATATAATTTATATTATATTTTTAATATATTCTTTCAAGTAAATATTTTTTTGAGTTTGAAATTTATACAGACTGATATTATCTTATGCTTGATTATTTTATCAAATAAATAAGGATAATGAGATTCGATCTCGTAACCGTTTGGTTATTAAGATTTTAATATCATATCAAAGAATCATCTCAACCCAATAACTTGACAATTACTAGTTACCGGTAGCTATGCTACGGGTGTGTATATTATTTTTATTATAAAATATTTTGGCTTTACAAATATATTTTAGTCTGTAAAAATTTAGAGAAATATAATTTCTCAATCATAAATTTACTTATGGCAGATTTGATTCCATCCTTAGTTATAAAGAAAATAAATAATAATTACATAATCATCTAAAATATAAAATAGACATAACATATAGAAAATATAATAACTACATGATCTTATATATTGTCTCTTGATGCTGTATGCTTCATTAATCTTTATTATCTGTAACTATAATCTTTAAGATAGTCCAAATAAATAAATTAATTTTATTTAAATTATATTGAAAAAAAAGTAACTATAACCAAAAAAAAAACATAAATATATAAAAATAATCAATCCATGAGGACAAAAAAAAAATACATTATGAACTTGAATTAAAGAATAAAATTAAAAAAATATATATAACTTTTATAAAAGAGTTAAGGAAAAAAAATTCATAAGAATAAGAATCAAATTAAAAATGTCAACACATGATCAAATAAACTTGAACATATTGAATTTTTTAACATAGTTTTTTATATAAAAAAATTATAAATATAAATTGAAAAATTTATGCACTCATCCAATTAAATAAACCGCTAGCCATTATATAAATAAATGAAAAAAAAAATCAATAGTAAATAAAAATATAATTGGAAAAATTAAGATACCAATGTAGATAAAGATATTTAAAATTATAATATAGATCATTTACCTGATTGTGTTTAATAAATTTATTTATGAAAATCAATTTATAATAGAAATTGATACACATAAAATTTATTGAATAAAATAAACAAATACTATGCAAAATTAAAAATATTTAATAAAATATACAAAAACAATTATGGATAAATCACACTAACTTTGAAAAAATTAAACACGCCTAATATAATTAAAACAATAATAATCGCTATTCAAGAAAAGCTAAAAATATCAAAAAAAAAATCATAAGAGAATAGGTAAAACATTTAAAAATATTTGGAGAATAAAAATTATTTTAATCCAATCACCGTTCATTCTTATCAATGAATAAAAACCGTTCAATCAATAAAATGGCTTATTTCTTGAAAAATGATTCAATTGATAAGATTTGATATGATAGTTATAAAATTGTACACATATCTGCAAGGCCAAGGCCACGGTGCACAATCCTTTACTTTTAAACAGTTTAATCGGGAAAAGATCATGTTGTTTGAAAATTCTAGAATTTAACCATTGATGTGACCGAAAAATAAAAGGTTATTTGTTTTTTTATTCAAAACACTTCAAAAACACCCTAAAAAGCTTGTTAAACCAATTCATAGACTCCAAAAAAGCAAAAAACCAATCCAAAACCTAAAATAAAAAACCTTCTCAATCTTAAATCTGTTTTATTATATGTTTTCAAGGTAAAAAAAGTACCTAATTATAACCCCCTCTTCATATTACACTATTGATACATACAAAAATCAATAATTTTAGTGATCTAGATCTTTCTCATCACTAACTTTCTCCCTCTAAACCAGAATCTGACAACCCTCATGTCCAGAAAAAAAGAACTAAAAAAAATTGATACCAAAATGCATTTTAAAAAAAATATAAGGACCAATTAACAAATAACTTTAAAAAATAAGAAACGCAAACAAACTTTTTAAATCAATTACAGACCTGCCACCTTTATAACTTGATTTTTTCATCACTTCAGTTGTATATCTTTCAATACAACCCTCACCCCCAAAAAGAGCCCAAAAAGGATAGGGAGCCGAGATCAAACCAATTGTGGAAGAACAGTTTTTGTAGATCCATTAATCTGCAGAATATAGACGCCCTTTCCCCCTCCCCCACAAAATTTTCAAGTAAAAAGACGGCAAATGCAACGAGACTTTCCTCGCCTACTCGCTCACTCCTCCCGGCCACGGGTTGCAAATCATTGAAACAAACAATACTATCTGTCCCCGTAGATTACATACGTTTTGACTGAAATAGGCATCTGTCAAACGTCCAATACAAGAGCAGACGCTCTAAATTGCATGCTCAGTCAAACTTCTTACTTGGTTTGCTATGAATCAGTTCTCCCTCGACCATACAAGGCTTCCTCCTGCTCTGCCTTTAATTGCGCCTCCCTCTTCTGCTTGCGCCTGGCACCCCTAGAGGCAGAATCAACATGGACTTTCTCCATTATGGTATCGATACCGGGTATTGTGCGCTGTAGTTTGCTGTAAACCCGGGTACTAAGAGTGTAGAAAATCTGAAGTATTCTCTGCAAGCATAATAAGTGAATGAAGGCATAAGAATTAACCTGGCCCATGACAGAGACAAGGTAGTAGAAGAGGACCTAACAAGAATTATAATTAACGTGCAAATACTGCACGGTGAAAACCTGTCCAGTAATTTCAGTTTCAGCGGTCAATATTGTCTTCCAGTATAATATTATTTTCACCATATAAGTTTTTATCCAGTTGGAAGGCCAACCTCCAGCAAGGAAAAAAAAACTAGAAATGAAAACTAGAAAGACACAAAACCATACCTTAACATCCTTGTTCCAATGTCTGATGTATGGAGGCCCTGTCGTGTATGAGCCCAGAGGTTCCCGATACCACTGTCCACCATATGTTATTTGATCCATCGCTTGCTCAATGCTTAGAACCTCCCATGGCCTTAAGCCAGGGATAATTTTCGCCAATTGAAGCCTGAAGCACAAAAGCAACCAAAGCTGAAAAGATGAAGTTCCTAACTTTTCTAGCAAAAGTGAAATAACGATGAATTAAGAAAAAGTACAAGTTTAACTAACATTGATGGAAAAAGTTAATGGGAATATGAAAAATTCATTGACTAGCTCAAATTCAGAAAGAACTAACAAGCCTATAAATGGACCCATCGCCAATAAAGGGCGCATACTTGCACAACCTAATGGGCATTTACATCTTTAGCTAGGCAGACAGGGCCCTATGCGGCCCCCAAGTTACTATGCAACTTAACAAGCAATATAGACCTTGAATGACAATGGGGATGTAAGTTTAAGACATTCATTTACTTAAATCAAATGTTGATGTTGTAGCATTCATGCTCATTGTCACACTGCCCTGCAGTGTGACAACAGTTAGCTCAAACCACAAGTTACAAGCTAGCATGTAAAATATTTGAGAAGCATCAGCACATCTTGGCTCTTAAATTTAAAAAGAGCAAAAAATGCAAGTGCAATAGTACCTGAGATCTTTTGGAATGAATATGTTTGGCATATGGTCCTGTTCCAAAATATTTGTCAATTCAGGGCCACTAGCCCAAAGAAAAAGTGCATGGCTGGGAATTCTGACTCCTGGCCAAATACCACCGTTAGCTTCCAAAACAGCTAAGTCACGTCTCTTGCTTTCTACAGCTTCTTGCTGCATCTGCTTATAGGTTTTCTGCTCACGTCCCTTCAAAGGAACCCATGGAGGTATGCCTTTCTGTAATTTGTGAAGGAAAGCTGTTGCCGCAGCACCAAGTCTGACTGAGATAACCAAAACATACGCTAAGAGCTAATTCATTTGAAATGCAGAGGAAAAGTATTACTTACAAGATCAAAGATAAAAGGCAATGACAAAATAAATCACCGGGCTAATAATGTGTATAAAGACATCTTCAGCTTTTGATGGCTGACATTGTGCATAAAGTAATAGTTAGTAGCCATTATCAATTGCCACATTCCAACTAGTAGTTAAAACTACACAGAAAGAGCTTCATTCCAACCTCCAAAATTTATCTCCTCAAATTTCCACAGAATAGAAGGAAGCTGGTCTCTAACTCCCTATAATTTTGCACTATAAGTTCGTATCTTCAACACACAACTCATTGATATTGTCAAAGTAAAATACCATCACATAACACCAAGAAAATTTTGACAGATATCTTGAAATTCCATCATACATTGAGCACCTTCATTCCTATCCTTCGACAGCCATTTTACAGTTAGAGATATAATTTAGAGGAGAACGGGGGTAAATGACTCCACATCTAAATCATATCCACCAAACATTTCACTCAGCTTTATATGTTGGTAAACAATTAATTCATAGTCTCTAAGTAGCAAGTTACTGGTTAGTCATTACTGCTTGCAAAAACTACCATCAAATATTCGAATTCAAATTTCCTTTCTTTTAAGCAATGCACTCTAAAATCAACAATAACATAAGCAAAATCCAAACCAGACAGACCTTCCCAAGTGGCAATCGCACGCTCCATGCCGTAAATCATATGTATCGGTGCCCATTCATCCATGTCATCACCCCATATAAAAGTGTCCTTATCAATTATCCCACCACCCCAAGCCGTTTTCAGCTGTATAAGCTCCATTGGCCCTCGTGTTCGTCCCAACCGATCCTTGTAGTACCACCCCCCAGTTTTCATAATAACTACAATAACAAGGCACAAGGTTACAAACAACACAAAACCACTGCATCAAACATTAACCAACAAAAAAAACATCATATTACAAACAGATTAAATCCCCAACTTACAATCATAGTATCTCTTCTCAAGACGCTTAAACCCAATAGCTTGAGCAACATCAATGGGCCGACCAGGCGGATAAGGTCTTTGCCTAAAACCCCAAAGCCCAAAAAAGAACTGCCTGGCAAAATCCCAAAACTTATCATCACTCTCTTTCTTCGTGATTATCGCCTTTCGCGGCATTGGCCGGCCGTCCGGCCCAGTTACATGCGGCAATGCCTGCCAAAATTTCCTATCTTCCCATCTATACGGAATCGAATTCGCCTTCAATTCCATCTCATTAATTTCGTCAGCAATTTGATGAGCTCGGGTCAAGAATTTAACAACCGGGCTGGCCCGAAAGTCAGCCCACCATCTCTCATTCTCCTCAATTTCTTCTGGGGTCGGGTTTTCTTTCTTTTCAAAAACCGGGTCTTCGTTTAGGATCTTTTCCACTTCTGGGGTGTGACGGTAATCAGGTACGTTCTCACATTCCCAGAAATACTGGTCAATCATTTGTCTGTAGTAACCGGGCTGTTGCTGGGTCGGGTCCGGGTCGGGTTTTTTGGGTTTCTTAAATGGGTTTGAGATTGAAAGAGAAGAGAAATTCGGGGTTTTGCTGCTGTTGTTGAGGGAGATTAAAGAGAGAAGGTTGATGGAAGGGAGAGGCCTTGGAGGCTTATTGAACCAGTTATCAAAGAAGTTATTGTTGAAGCTAATTGAAGCCATTTTAGTGAGAAATTTTTGGTGGGGGTTTTACGTATTAGGGTTTTGGGTGTCAAGAGAGAGCTTAAAGAGGAAATGGAGGTTGGAAATGGAGGACTCGAGGGAGAGGATAGGGAAGGCTGAAAGAGAGAGGCCGAGGGTAGGGATATTGATGGGCTTTGAGTTACTGGGCTCAATGAGTGTGGGTTAGCGCTTCGTTTGTTTTTCTATTTTAAATATATTTTTTAAAAAAATTAAAATATTTTATTTTTTATTTATTTTAAATTATTTTTTTATATTTTTAGATTATTTTAATATATTGATATCAAAAAATAATTTAAAAAATATATATTATTTTAATGTATTTTCAAGTAAAAAAATTTCAAAAAAGTAACCACTACACAGCATAGTTATTAAACCTAGGTTGGGGGTTGATCCGGCCATGGGACCGGTCCCTAAGTTTCACGAGTCAATCTAAAAAAAAATTTAAAAAAATAAAGTTTAAATATTTTATATGAAAAAATCAATGTAAATATAAGCTATACATATTGTAAATAACTTTTTTCTTGGAAATATAGAATATATATACTAATGGGTTTCAAATCCCACATTTAAAAAGAAAATGGAAAAAAAAATATCAGATCTCGCTCGGGTCACAGGTTGACCTGCCAGGTCGATCAAGTTTGGCTAGATTATTGCACCGGCCGGTCTTTTGATAAACCCGAACCGATCCAACCCCCGGGTCGACCCGCCAGATCAGTCTAGATTTAATAACTATGTTACACAGTACCAAACGAACTCTAACATAATTCATTATGGTTTAAAACTGAATTTATCAAAAACATGTAATTAAATTTTTAATTTTTTACTATCCATGTATATAATTAGAATTTAAAAGTTACTTCTATCTTTTATTTTAAGTTGTTGTGTCATTGTAATTACTAATATATAAATTTTAGTAATCTGCATTACATTATTTTATAAAACCAAGTATTAATGGTTTATGGATATAAATAATAATAATATAAACTATGTTTGAAAAATTACGAAAATAAAAAATACATAGAATAATAAAATAAACAAGTTAGTTACTCAGAATATAAATAACTTATAGATTAAATTGAAAACATCACAAAAAATGAGATGAGCGGAAAAAATTCTAGTACGAGATAGCAGTATGAATGGTGTTTGCAAGCTTCTTTGACTAGTTATCACATAATTTGTCAACAAAACTAGTTACAATTACAATTATAATTAATAACAAAAAATATAAAACACTCGGTTTTTTTTTACTTTATCAATCTACAATGTTTGTGGTTTTTTTCCAATTTGATCCTCAATCTTGAATTCATAGCTAAATTATCTTAAATTGTTTAGGAGGAAAAAAAGCTTAAACAAAATGGACTGGAGTGTAAAAAAGAAAGGATAAGGGGTGGAAGTTTAAAAAATGAGACCAAAAGTACACTCTGGTCCTGTTACTTTAAAAATAATAATTTTTTGATCCCTAAAAAATCAATTGTGGTATACAACTTTTTTTTTAATTCATTGATTTCACGTAAAAAAGAGAAAGTCATAGAATTTTAGTGGTAGAGATAAAATATTTTGATTGACAATAATTATAACCATCAAAATAATTATTCTTAGTGTCTAAGGTTCTATTTGATGAAAAGAGTTTCAATAAAGTGTTCTTTCATCTTTAAATTGTCTGAAAAAATATATATGACCTCAAAAAAATTTTGTATTTCAGGTTGATTTTTTGTTTTTGAACCACGTTTTGGGTTATTTGAAAACATAAACGGGTTTATTTGTGTTTTTAAGGAGTTTTTTAGGACTATTGTATCAAAAAATGGTTCTATTAGACTTTTTTTTAGATGTTGTACGCATCTAGCCTAACTTTTCAGCAATCTTTAGTTGAAAGATATTAAGTAGAGAGTGATTCATAACCTCATATTTTTTTTTTTTAAAAAAAAAAAAGTGCCATGAAAAAACAAAAGAAATTTAGCAAGCACAGGCATGTGCGGTTTTATTTGGAGGCTCGAGCCCTTGCGCCTGGGCCTTTTTTAGAGGTCCAAACCTGTACGCCTGAGTCTTTTTTTATTTTTTTTCTTTTGGATTGGATTTTTTTTTTCAATTTGATCCTTCACAACTGGCCTTTTTTCCCTTCTATTTCATTCTTTTCAATTTGATCATTTATAATTGGATCTTTATTGATTTTTCTTACATGTTTTTTTTATTGCACGCATCTATTTTTCGAATCATGTAATTACATGAAAAAAATCATTTAAAAAAAGGTTGTTAAACCTGATCGAGTCAATAACTCGATCATGGGTTTGGATGGTTAACTTTAGTTAGTTAGAAATTAAACTTCATAATTTATTTCAATTGAACAAATAATTCTCAATTTATTTAATTAAATGAATCCATAAACTTTTTAATTTATAATTGAATTTATTTAGGTAAAGAAACAAGGAGGAAATGTCGACGTATTCATTTATTTGTGTTTAAAAAATCTATCCAACTAACGATAAAGTAGAGGTTGGATAGCTAGTAAAGAAATCTAAAATAGATTGGGAAAACTTTGAAGCTTCAAATACATAACATTGTCAATTGGATCAATGTTTTCTTGTTTTTTATTATCCTTCAAGCATTTTGTATTCCGAGCACCAAACTTTATTATGACCCAAGTCATGGGATTTTGTTAGTTAATCTGGTAGACTCAAGTCTATAATCTAGCACTCTTTATTAAAATAATTGGGCACCTTAAATTTTCTTTCAAACTTTCTTTCCTTTATTTTTTCCTGTTAAATTTTACCTTTCATATGTTCTCCTTTCAATTGTATCCTTCAATATTTTATTAAATTTGAATTGATTATCATAATTTATTTTAATTTTCTTTACATGAGATTATCATGATCTTAAACAAATATCTCAACATATGATTAATGCTCAATTTTTTTTAACCATCTATTTTTGTTCTTATATCATTAAGTAAAAAATATTTTAAAATAACAAAGTTTTTAAACCTAGCATAGTCCATGATTTGGGTTAAGAGTTTGACGTGATAAGTCGCAAAGTTTGAATCGATCTCACAAGTCATCATTTCAATATTAAAAAGAAAAAAAAAACAAGAATTTTGACAAATTAAGTTGCAAAACCCGAGTCAATCTAATATGTCATTATCTTAATATTAAAAAAAAAAGATGTCATCTTGAATTATTATTTTTAAGTCAATCCACATTTTTTACTAATTTTTTAAATTGTATTTAGACTCATCAAGTTGATTGAGTTACGTGAAGACCCGTGGGGTTAATTTTAAACCAAGTCTATACAAGGAATCAGGTCGAAAAAGTTCAAAGTTGATATGTTAATTCGAATTTACTAACAATGTGAAATAATTTATTGGAGCTTAAAAAAAAATTTCTAAGTTCATCTATTTGCCAGAATCCAGCTGACACAAAAGTGGTTGAAAAATTAGAGGAGATGATCTTTAACTTGAAAAACAATTTTCAACCATTTTTTTACCCAAAACCATCTAAATACCTAAAAAAATTATTTATGACATCAAATAATCCAAAAATAGGTAAAACAATAAACCTAAATTAATAAAAAATTTCAAGTTCTGACGTATTATTCAAGGCAAGGTGATGCTCAAAAAATACCTCAATAGAACTCGTCTTGTTAAATGGAACCTTTGACATTAATATCAATATTTTTCATGGTTGAATCAATATCAACCAACTACCTTTTCTTTCCTCATAGTTTTGAAGCAAGCTTCTTTCTCTTCTCTTTAATTAAAATGTTGAAAGATAGAGAAAATAATATTCGTTGTTGTCGTGAAGTTAACTTTATATTTTTTTCGTGTTCTATTTTTTAATCATTTCTATTTTAAATTTTGTATTTTACCTTAATTTCAAACCTACTTTTTTAAAATCAAGCTATAGAAAGGTTAGATTGAGAGAAGAAAAAAATAGAAAATAAACAAAAAAAAAAAGAAGAAGAAGAGAAGAAGTTGGTTACTCCAAGCAGTCGAGGCATTCCCCCTTTCTTTTAGTTTCTGCTATAATCAGGATTCCTTTTGAAGTCGGCAACCGGTTGGTTATTTAATCAAGTATTAGGGCCCATTATGATTATTTCATACTGTCCCTTTATAGATTGTTTAGATTTTTTCAACCTTGTTTTACACATACACACTCACACCAACAAATGAGTTCCATCATTACACATTTTTTTTTATTTTTTTTATTTTTATCGTAATATTATTTAAAAATTATTGAATCCCACAGTTACAATATAATTTTTACACCCTACCAAAAATCCTCAATTTATCTATCAGTGAGGGGTCTTACTATGGGGTGTTTAAAAAATGATAATAATTAATTTTTTAAAGTGTTTTTGTTTTAAAATATATTAAATATTTTTTTTATTTTTTTAAATTTATTTTCTACATCAGCATATAAAAAAATAATTTAAAAAAATTTAAAAAATCAAAATTTTTAAAAACCCCTTTTAAAACACAATTCTAGATAGCACCTTAATTTTTAATTTTTAATCCTAAATCAAACACAGCCGAGCAAATGGCCCCATATCGTGCAGGTGTCCCTAATTTGGACCCCATATCATGACCCAAATCAAGATCACAAGAAGGAAGAATCTAAAAGCTTATTGGGCCTTGTTTAGTGATTAAAGTGAAGGGCCCACATTAATGACTGTGTATAATATAGCTCCACGTATGCATGTCCAAACCTTATCCGTCCGAGAAATCTCTGCTACGGGCATTTATTGAAATGGAAGAGACACGTGGCACTTCAGGAATGGAGGACAAGATGAATGGAAAAGGATTTATCAAAAGAGCCCTCCAATCATAGCCTACATTCAATTGAGTGCCGGAAAAAAAAAAAAAAAAAATCAATCAAGTCTCCAAAATGCTCCATAAACACTATTATTTATTTTATTTTTTGTGTAGATATATTTTTGCTAGGCCTTCAAAGAAACCAAGAGCTGCTCCAAAATGGGATTCATTTTTATCACAAAAATAAAAGATATACAATATTTTATTTGTGTAGATATATACTTTCATTCTAATTGTTTAAAAATTAATATTAGAAAATCAGGAAATCTAAAAGTTATTTTTGTAAATATATATTCTTTTTATATAAATAAATTGAGTGTATATCAACTAGTGCAGTCTCTAATAACCAATCTTACACGAGAGATAGAGAGAAAGAGGAAATGGAAAAATAACCATCGCATTTAATTAAATGAAATTAGGTGAAATTTATAACTAAAAAATCGGTGGAGAAATATAAAAACATGAATCATGAAATCAAACTTGTTATAAAAAAACTAAAAGGTTGGTAATATGCATATGCGAATTTTTTTTTTTTTTTGGTATTTTAACCTTTTTTTTGTTATTGATTTTTTTTTAATTTAGTTTTTTATTTTTATATATATATAGTTGATAATTATATATATATAGGGGATATGTAGTTGATAATTTATTTTAATTAACCTTTTAAATGGTTATTGTAATATAAAAAAAAAATATCTCAACATTGTGGTAAAATCTATTTTTAAAAAAGTTTAGTTAAATGAAAAAATATTTTAAAAAAACTAGGTTAATAAACTTTATAGAATCAATAACTCAGTTTGTGAGTTTGACGAGATAACCCTAGTTGTTATGGTTTGCAGGCTTAATATGGTATATTTTTTTTTCTTAATTGAACTTGATTATGTGATTGTCTATTTTTCTTTTTATCACATAGCTAAAAAAAATAGTTTTTAAAAAAACATGTTATTAAATTTTAAAAAGTCCGTGAGTCTATTAACAGGTATAATGAGTTCAACTTTTTTTTTTTATGAATTTTTTTTTTTATATATACTGGACTAATTGAGAATTGATTTTTATAATTTATTCTGTTTTACTTCCTATAAGGTTATCATGGTCTTAAAAAACAAATTTCAGTACTGGTTTAACGCTTGATTTTATTATCGTTTATTTTTGTTATAATATAGTTAAATAAACAGTAGTTTAGAAAAAAAAAAAAAAACAAGTTATTAATCCTAATAGAGTTCATTACCCGATTTGCGAGTTTGATATTTTGACTCGGGTTATCCAATTCATAGGTCTAGTGGTGGGTTTACCAATTAAACTGATATGTGCTTTTTTTTTTTAGTTTCATGTCCTTTAATCTCTCTAATTATTTTTTTATTTCACTCTTATTCAATATTGAATTGGTTAAGAAATAAAGTTCATGGTTTATTATTTTTTTTTACTTTCTATAGGGTTATCACGATCTCGAATAAATATTTTTTTAGGGTTGATACTCGATTTTAAAAGCATATAATGTTATCATAAAATTAAACAAAAATAATTAACAAAAAACAATAAAGTTATTAAACATATTGAAGTCTATAACTCAAATTATAGGGTGATCAAAAATCGATCCAATTTGGCATCGTCTCAATATAAAAAAAATGTTCTCTTAAAGTTTTTTCAAAAAACTATATCATATTTTTAACGGTTATTCAAGTTGTCTTTGAATCCATTAAATTAAATAATTCACTTTTGATCAGCTCTCATGCAGTTTAATTTGAAACTCGATTTAGACAAAGAGTCAGGTTGATAGATTTTAAGATCAAACTATTTGATTGGATTTAATAATACTTCTAAAAAAATCTCCATACTCTTAATAATTTCTTTTTTAAATTTAGAAAAAAAAAATTACTCCCTAGCCAAATGCAGAAAAATATTATAGTGTCTAATGAAAGTTGGTCGAATAATTATGTATTAAGAAAATTATAAGATTTTTTCATTATACACACACATGCTAGTGAAGAGGCTCGGAGCATAAAAACAAAGGAAAATAATTATATTATCATAGAATGGCAATTGTATTATTTAACTTAAGGATAAAAATTGCTGCTTTTCAACTCCATATATCATAGAATCCTTTTTCTCTCCAAATTAAGCTTGGTTTATGAAAAATAAAAATTAAGCTGTGATGTTTTTCTCTTGAATATATTGCCTCAGCACAAGGATGAACATATTTCACAAGAAAAATTTCTTGGTTTTTTAAGTGTATTCAACCAGGGTCTTCTTTGAGGTAGTTGGACCATATATAAGGCTCTCGGCTGACCGATAAACTATTTTAATATTATTTGAGATTATGGTAATATTTATTTTTAAAATATTTTTTATTTAAAAATATATTAAAATAATAATATTTTTTTAAAATTTATTTTAATATTAAGATATCAAAATGATCTAAAATTATAAAATAAAAATAAAAAAAAACATTTTTTTAAGGCTAAAATAAACACACTATTCACTAAAACTTTGGTATATCTCAAACGTAGTCTTAAGACATGTCTTGTGAGAGATTGTCATTAGAGAGGCACAATTTGTAAGTGAGTTTATTTTTGGTTAAAATTTATTTTTTTTTTATTTTTAAATTATTATTTTTAATGTTTTTAAATCATTTTTATATATATTAATGCTAAAAAAAAAATTTAAAATATAAAAAAAAATTTGATATTTTTTTTAAAATATTATTTTGAAAAACAACTTCCACTATATTTTTAAATATTATTTAAGAAGTGTTTGAAAATATAATAGTAATTTTTTTTTAAAAAATATTTTTCACTAGAAATTAAACAAAATAATTAAATATTATTTTTTTAAAATTATTTTTAATATTAACCCATCAAAATAATTTAAAAATATTAATTTAAAATTTAAAATTTTAACTTTTTAATATTTTTAAATATAAAAATAAACATGCATGAAAAGTTAATCCGCCGCCCGTTAGACACTGCCGTCCTGATGATGCACTCTAATAATAGGCTTTCAAATGGGTTGACCATTTTGCCTCTATTTTCGTACAAATCATCATGACTAATGAATATATTCATGAGTTCTTAGGAAAGAGGTTTAAGTAATTGATTGGTAATGTAATGCTGTATTTTTTATATCATTTCATTAAAATATTTAAAAAATATTAAATAAAAATCAATTTTAAAAAAATATGTTGAACCGCATCACTAATGTTAATTTTCTTTGACTTGCCTTTTATTTTGTCAATATTCCATTATTAATTTCTAGCATTCACCATCAGCCATAACCCCCCAATCTTCAATTCTGAAAATAGTCAGAGACTATATTACAACATCAAATCCACTCCTCTTTCTATATATATATATAAAATTAATGTTCAATTCTATATATAAAATCGAAGTTGAACATAAAAAGTCAATAGAAAAAATCAAGATTACATGTAATCAATATTCCAAGATAAAAAAAATAAAAAGAAAAATATATTTACCTAGAATAATATATAAAGTACAAGAATATATTTAGCTAGAAAAATAAAAAAATAAAAAATAAATTTATTTCTAAAACAATCCTAGAATTTTTATAATTTAAAAACATGAGTTAAAAGAAAAAATATTCTATATGTTTTTATTGTTTTTTCTATTCGGAGGCATAAACATATGTATCGTTAGATTATAATTTTTTTTAAAATCCCTTTATACATTTTACTAATTTAGTGATATACATGTATTCTTAAAGCTCTTTGTTATCATATATATATATATATATATATATATATATATAACATTACTCCTTTTGAATTAAGGGTACAATTAGAAACTTGAGATAGGCTGGGGACTTGTAAGACTTTTGTTTTAAAGAAATATAATAAACTAATTTAGCCAGCTGTTATCTTGAAACCATCAACGCGCTTCAGATGAGAGTGAAATGGCAAATCACGGGGTCCAACCCGTGATGGATCGATTAGATTCCTGAGAGAGATTCTGCTCTAATAAAATAATAAAAAGTAAACTACATTTTGATCCCTATAGATTTTAAAAAATTCCATGTCAGTTCATATAGTCTTAATTTCATGATATTAATCTGAATGTTTCCAGGTATTCTCAATATTAGTCCCTGCTGGGTGGCCATTAAACGTCTAATTGCCTTTCCCTAATTTTCTTTCACCTTGTGTTTAAAATAAAACACTTGCAAAGTTATTAAACTTGATTTGGTTTATAATTTGAGTTATAAATTAAACGGATTAGTTAAAATGATATCATTTTATTTATTTATTTATTAAAATAGAAATAATATTGTTTTGATTTTTTAAAAAAATTGAATCAAGTTTTGATCTAGTCATGAATTAATATGTCAAATCATCTAAATTTAACTATATTAAACATGCAACGATCAAGGGCACATTTGGGGGATTTTAACCTGCAGGGTCTAGAGTAGAACATTGCTTCATTTATATAGCTGAAAATATAATTTACCGTACAGCAGCAGCAGCAACAGCAATAATAATGACAGAAACAACAAGAGTTTGGAAGGACAAGATAGCTTGAAAAGGAAGGGAAAAAAAGAAGACGGCCCTTAATTTAGCGGCTTTCCTTGTGTACCGGAAGGATAATGACGCCCCCTCCCCAGTCCATTACAAATAATAATAATAATAAATAAATAAATAATTTATATTTTTATTTTTAAAAAATTATTTTTCACATTATCACATTGAAATAATACAAATAAATAAAAAATATTTTAAAATAAAAAACAAAAAAAATAATTTTCAATGAATCGAAACAACACTTTAATAATGCTCCATTTATTTTTGCAGTCGGAAAATATTTTTTTAATGTTTTATGTGTTAATATTAAAAATAAATTTTTTTAATAAAAATAATTTTTTTAATGTATTTTTTTAAAAAAAATACTTTAAAAAATAATTATTACCACAATATCAAACAAATTTTAAATCTCTCATATTTTTCCCATTTGTCATATCATATTTAGCTAAATTATATTATGGTTTTATAAATTTATTATATGATCTGCCCTAATTTTTCCACTTTTGTTTTCGTATGCTAGGAATTAAATAATTTATAGAATTCTTTACAGATACACATTCACATGCTAATTTAATATTTTTTAATCAAACTGCAATTTCCAAATCACTCCTAACCATATTACTAATTAGACATTATATATATATATATATATCCTCAAGGAATTTACTCTCTATCCTAAAAACTAAAAATGATTGGAAAAAAACACTAAATTGTTTAGAAACAAGATAATACTAATTTTTTAAAACCCAGAGAAAAAGGAAAACTGTAATTTCTATCTAAATACAGCATTTTCTTTAATAGTTTCTTACTGTTTTCTAAATGAAAGAAATATATAAACAATACAAATTTTCTTTTATATACAAGGGCTTTTTATGTATAAATACCATAGTTTTTAAATCCAGTCCGGTGGCCAGTTAGGGTTGCAAGTTTTGATCGGGTCGTCCGAGTTAATTTTTTTTAAAATCAAAACAACGTCGTTTTAGTAAAAAAACAAAAATTAATGAGTTGCAACTGAGTTTTTGATTGGATTTTATCGTGTCAACCCGTTGGGTTACACTGAGTTTTTGATTTCCCTATTTTTTTTCCAACCCAATCCGATTCTAGTTTCGGATTGGCCGGGTCCTAAATCAACCCGTCTAATCAGGCCGAGTTTTAAAATTATGATAAATACTGTTCTTATATGTTTTTGATTTTCTATGAAAAATATCTTGACACATTTTTTTTTTATTTTCTTATGAAAAGCTTATTTTTATTCTTAATAAATAAAAATGGAAATGAATTTTTTTTTTCCAGTTAACTAACAAACACCAATCTCCTCCCTCCTTTTGTTTTTGTCATCCTAAATAGAAGTACAAAATTAGAAAGAAAAAAAAAACACTCACACGTAGAAAACACATAAAACACAGAATTCTGTACATTAAATAGAAAAAAAAAAGGAAGAAAAGAGAGTGAGTGGCCGTTTAAACGGTCACCACTCCACCTCGTCAAAATCTGGTTGGCCGCCAACATAATCATTTTTTTTTTATTCTCTTAGAAGAACACAAAAAGAAAAAAAAATCAATCCAATTACAAAACTTTTTATTTTTATTTTATCTTTTCACTTTATTGGGAAAATCGAATCCCATTAGCCTGCATCTACCACCGTCTCCTTTTTTCTTGTTTTTGTTTTTTCCATTTTCTGGTATCCATTTCTGTTTATACGGTGGATTTGCAGGCTAAAACGACGTAATCTAGATACATTTTTGCTTATAAATTTCCAGATCTTTTATTTTATTCTTTATTTAAAGATTGTTTTGGAAATTTTTATGGTGATTTTTTTATAAAAATGCAACACAATATATTCACGACAATGCGTAGCTTGAAATTCCCGGAAGGATGTAAAGGAACTCAAGTTTATGCTATCAATCCAACCGGCGGTGAAGGCGGCGGCGGCGGCGGCTGTGGTGGTAAGGTTGGGGAGAAGTTCCTGCAACACTTGCAAGATCTAAGAGCGAATTCGATTCGGACGAAATCGAGTCGAAATTCGCATCCACCGACTAACCAGACAACAAGAACTAATGTACCAGTCGAAAGTTTATTGCCAGCTGGTTTTCCGACCGTTGATCTCATGGAGCCACAAATTGAGCCATGTCTTAAATCTGTTGATTTCGTCGAATCATTAGCTGCCGTCTATAAAAAGGTTGAGGATTCTTCGCAATTTGAGAAATCAGAGAGAATTTTAGAACAATGCGCGGTGTTTAAGGGTTTATGTGATCCGAAATTGTTTCGGAATAGTCTTAGGGGTGCGAGACAGCATGCGGTGGATGTGCATTCCAAGGTTGTTTTGGCTTCGTGGTTGAGGTTTGAGAGGAGGGAGGATGAATTGATTGGTTTGTCGGCTATGGATTGTTGTGGAAGAAATTTAGAATGCCCTAGGGCTTGTTTGGTGCCGGGGTATGATCCGGAATCGGTGAATGATCCTTGCGTGTGTTCGAGAGGGGAGCTGGAGGGGGGTGTTTTGATGGGGGATGGAGGAGAATGCTCGACTTCGGATATCGACGAGGTTGGTGGTGGTGGTGATGATGATGATGATGATGATTGTGATATGTCATTTTGTATTGGTGATGATGAGATCAGGGGTGTGAGGTATAATGTGGCGTCGCTTTCGAGGCCTTTTAGAGCAATGTTGTATGGGGAGTTTAAAGAATCAAGGAGGGAGACGATAAATTTTTCGCAGAATGGGATATCAGCAGAGGGAATGAGGGCGGCAATGATATTTAGCAGGACAAAAAGATTGGGTTCGTTTGAACTAAAGATTGTTTTAGAGCTTCTTTCCTTGGCCAACAGGTTTTGCTGTGAGGAATTGAAGTCGGCTTGCGATGCCCATTTGGCATCTCTGGTTTGTGATATGGAGGAAGCCATGATGCTAATTGAGTATGGATTGGAGGAGGGTGCGTATCTTTTGGTGGCAGCTTGTTTACAGGTGATTTTGAGAGAGCTTCCATTTTCAATGCACAATCCTTATGTGATGAAACTGTTTTGTGGATCTGAGGGTAGGGAGCGATTGGCTTCGGTAGGCCACGCTTCATTTTTGTTGTATTATTTTCTGAGCCAGATTGCTATGGAGGAAGAGATGAAATCTAACAACACTGTGATGCTTTTGGAGAGACTGGGAGAATGTGCCACCGAAGATTGGCAGAAACAGCTTGCCTGTCACCAGTTAGGTGTTGTTATGCTCGAAAGAACAGAGTATAAAGATGCCCAGAAATGGTTCGAAGAAGCAGTTGAAGCAGGTCATATATACTCGTCGGTGGGTGTTGCAAGGGCCAAATACAATCGTGGCCACAAGTATTCAGCATACAAGATGATGAACTCGCTGATTTCTGATCATACACCAGTTGGGTGGATGTACCAAGAGAGGTCTATATATTGTACTGGAAAGGAGAAGATGATGGATTTGAATACAGCAACTGAGTTGGATCCAACTCTTTCATTCCCATACAAGTGTCGGGCTGTTTTGTTGGTGCAGGAGAACAAACTTGAACCAGCTATCTCAGAACTAAATAAAATTGTTGGTTTCAAGGTCTCTCCTGATTGTCTTGAATTACGGGCCTGGATTTCCATTGTGTTGGAGGATTATGAAGGAGCCCTAAGAGATGTCCGTGCTCTTTTGACTTTGGATCCAAATTACATGATGTTTTATGGGAAGAAGCATGGTGACCAACTAGTAGAACTCCTCCGACCTCTGGTTCAGCAATACAGTCAGCCAGACTGCTGGATGCAACTGTATGATAGATGGTCCTCTGTTGACGATATAGGCTCCCTTGCTGTCGTACACCAAATGCTGGCAAATGACCCTAGGAAGAGCCTTCTATGGTTCCGACAATCTCTTCTTCTTTTACGGTGAGAATTCATATACCCCATCAATACTTTGCTTAACTGTATTAAGCACTTCTAATTCTTTCTGTTCATAATGCATTTTGTGCTCTAGTATGATGTATGCTATTTAAAGTTTTCTAATGAACATCATGTATTTCGATCATTTTAGCTGCAAGTTCATGCCAATGCACTGGCCTTTAACTTAATACCGTCTGATGTTTCAATGATACATGTATTCAGTCTTGCAATTTGAGAAATTGTTGGTATACTTGTATTGCATATGTGCAGAGCTTTAATGACTTAGTTCTATGCACCATTTTTTTAATTAAATAATTTAAACATTTGACTGCAAACTCTTCACAAATGCATTAAGGCGTTCTAGCTTTCATATCCATAGAATGGACTCCAAAATTCTGCTTTTAACTGCGATGGTATAATTAGTAGATGTAGTAATTCAGAACATCAACCAATGTCTTATCCCCTCCACCTGTTTTCCTTCCTCTGACTCCTCTCCAGTCTAACACAACACAAAGTAGGTGTATAAGAAGTGGACATGCAATGGAGGAAAAAAACAGGAGTCTATTAAGTAATTATGGTCACGGAGGAGAATTCTGCCAACACAACAATGATTGGCACATATACCTCTTACTTAATTTTTATATCATCTTGTGATGTTCACTCAATTGTCTGTAGACGAGGGAAGACTGAATTTTAATCAAAGAAGTGCTTTGTGATCAGCTAACATTTAAAAAAGTGGAGGCTTTTTAGATCTCGAAGTTCAAAAGAGAGTGGTCAAGGACAGGAATAACTTTGTTGGAACTTCTGGGCAGAAACTTAACCCTGAGATCTAGGTTTTCCTTAAACAGTTTAATTAGCATGGAAAGATTTGGAAAATATAGGTTACATTTATTTAATGATTGGATGAGTTCAGAAGCCAGTTAAAAAGAAAAAAAGAAGGGAATTTGGGGGCTGTCCAGCGAACAATAAATGTAATGTAGTTAAAGAAGAACAAGAAAAGACAAATTAGAGAAAAGAGGAAAGAAACACTCTACTCATGCATGCCTTCCAAATTAAATCAAAATTCTCAGAATTTTACTATCAAAATCCTTATCTGTTTGACTTTGTTTTTAATGAAGTGGTTTTGGACCACCATCCTCAATTAGAAACTGGGAAAGGATTCTGAATTTGTGTTGAAATTGCAAAGGCACAGAGAAGATTTATGGATAGAAGTATTTCTTTGTTATGAAAGGTTTTTACAATAAAATCTATCTTCAGAACCTGTAACGATGTGATGGAAATTTTCCCTCTTGCTTTACAACTAAACCATTAATTATTAGTTTATTTGTAGATCAAATTTTGTAGATATTTATATATTGGACTAGTGAGAAATGATGTCTAGTTTATTATCACAAGGCATGCTAAACATAACAAAGTTTTCAAGGACAGTGTAGAGTTCATATAAGTTTAGACTTGTAAGCATGCAAAATAATAACTCATGGCAAACATGTTTTCAACATAAATATAATATTGCATACTAAACATATATTCAAACTTATAATTGATATTAATTCAAAGTCCTAGCTTGCATACTAATAATAAAAATATATATGCTTAAATTAAAACAAAGAAAGGTACTTGTTGAAGCACTTTAAAATAATGAGATTTTTGTTGCTGTCAAGGATGAATCCTTTATCCTTAAAGTTTTATTGCTCATCACTTGTGCAACTAGGATGTATGCAATATGCTTTCCAAGATTCCAAGTTTTAAGCCAAGGTCTTTGAACAACAAAATATGAAACTCAAATATCTCTCAACAATATGAACATAAGCTCTGGATTTGAGTGGAAAACCAAAACATAAAATGAGAATAAAACACTAAAATATAAGGTGGGAGGAGTGTAAAAATCTGAAAAATTCTTGGTTCAAACTCTTCCTTTATCCCCCCTTTTATAGTGAATTCTAGAAGCTAAAAGGTTGAAAAAATAATAAGAATTAATTCTCACCATTATCAACCCATTGATTAGCCATCATAAATCAATAATTAAATCTAGAAAAACCAAGAGTTTTTTTGAGTGGTAAAACCAAGGGTTTTTTGAGATTAATTTCTCATTCACCCATAATTTGTTTATTTAAAACAAATGTCCAAAGGTTTTCATGCTAGTAAAATAAATGGTTTAATTGCAAGTTGAGGCTTTTTTCTTAAGGTGTTGAGTGCTCTTTCTGTTTTTTTTTTTTTTTTTTTTGTTTGGTAACATTTTTCCACCTCCCAGTCTCTTTATCACGAATGCTAACATCCAATGGTACCAAGGAAAAAGGTATATAGAAAAGACAATGTCTTTGTGATATATACAGTTGCTATATGTGGATAATCAATTCTAGGATATAAATATATCTGTATTAATGGAATCTTGTTGTTTCTCAATGTCAAAGGCTAAATTGTCAAAAGGCTGCGATGCGTAGTTTGCGGCTGGCTAGAAATTATTCTACTTCCGACCATGAAAAACTTGTCTATGAAGGATGGATCTTGTATGACACTGGCCACCGTGAAGAAGCACTATCCAAGGCTGAGCAGTCTATTTCAATTCAGAGATCATTTGAAGCCTTTTTCCTTAAAGCTTATGCTTTAGCAGATTCAAGCCTTGATCCTGAGTCCTCAAAGTATGTTATCCAACTTTTGGAGGAGGCTCTTAGGTGCCCTTCAGATGGCCTCCGGAAAGGACAAGTGAGTTTCAATTTTGATGCAATTCTATTGTTCTGAATGCTCCACAATATTGTTTAAGTTGGATATTTTTTGTCCGTTCTGCAGGCACTGAACAATCTAGGGAGTGTATATGTTGACTGTGAGAAGTTTGATCTTGCTGCTGGCTGTTACATGAGCGCACTTGAGATCAAGCATACAAGAGCACATCAAGGTCTGGCACGTGTATATCATCTAAAAAATCAACGGAAAGCTGCATATGATGAGATGACAAAACTGATTGAGAAAGCAAATAATAATGCTTCAGCTTATGAGAAGCGTTCGGAGTACTGTGATCGTGACATGGCAAAGAGTGATCTTAGCACAGCAACACAACTAGATCCATTGAGGACATACCCATACAGATACAGGGCAGCAGGTAAGCTCCATGACAACATCTGCTCTCTTTGAGATTGTTATTGACAATCATAAGTTAGTGATTATGCTATAAATATTGCAAATGTATACCAACCACTAAACTTATGAAGCTTTGGGTGTTAAATTTGCCTGGATGTTCTAATTCTTGACTGAAAGTTGTTCAATCTGGTTTTAACTCAATATTATATTATCATAAGCTGGAGGAATGAATGTAATCTTGTTGGAGATTCTTTGCCTGTTAGAGTGGTCAGTCAAAGGATCCCCCTCTGGTCATCAGGAATCAGTTTTCATTAAAATGAAAAAAGAGAGAAATACATCACTACTGTTCCTATGCTGATTGCCTAGGAGAAATATGTGAGCATTTGGCAAAAGATCAGTGGTTTGTCTACTTTACTAGAGGTTTAAAGCTTTATAATTTTTGGCAAGAGCTGCATCTTGAGATCCGTAATGATGGCTTTTTTAACTCAAAAACTGTTATTCGTTTTGTTGGATTTAGCTCCACAAGAAGTAGGATGACAGAATAGGTGTTCTGTTATGCTTATGGTTAAGAGTTCTGGTTATTCGGTCAACTTCCTTTGCTTTTCAATATCAGGAAAATCTACCCTGCTGAGTTGGTTGAGGTGACAATTGTTTTCTTTATGATCTTGCTCATATAAATAGAACCATGGCTTCCTCACTTTTGAAAATCCAGTCTCCTACGTTGTGCTAAATATATGGTTGGGCTGCCAAGCACCTTCTGCATCCTCCTACATTTTAAATTTTGCCTATTGATGTAATTGTAGGGTGCGTTACTAGAATGACTGTGACTCAGAGTTGTTTCCATTAGATGAGATTTCATCTATAGTCAAACACCAGATTAATTAAATGATGAATTTCATCCTGGTAAAGGAAGGACTGTATTTGTTTATTTTGAAGAATGTATGCTCCCCCCGCTGATCTGATATGCTTCTGAAGTAAACATGGCCAAGTTCCCTTTTTTTTTTTTTTGTTTATTTCAGGTTACAGTTCTTGTTAAATAATATTAACAAAATCCAGATGAAAATTACTTGATTTTTGCTTCAAAGTTATCAGAAGAAAGTTGTTATTTTGGTTTTATTTCTTCTTTTTTCAGTATACATGTTTCCTGTTGACTTAAAGTTTAGTTGGGCATATTTTGGCTACTGATCTAATTAAAAAAAATGAGGAATGGCAGTAGACGAGAAAGGCTATTGCTTCTAAATTAAGCTATTGGGATTATCATTGCTTTTTGTGTACTCATCAGACTTCCCTGTGGATTATGCAATTGAATACACATTTAAACTTTTAAACTTCTAAAACTAATGTTGTGCCATTTCAGTTTTAATGGATGATCACAAAGAAGCTGAAGCCATAAGAGAGCTTGCAAGGGTCATAGCTTTCAAGCCAGACTTACAGCTGCTGCATCTTCGAGCAGCATTTTATGATTCAATGGGCGATACTAGCTGCACCCTTAGAGACTGTGAAGCAGCTCTCTGTCTTGATCCCAATCACACTGGTACCATTGAGCTCTATAAGAGAGCACGGGAACGGGGAAATGAACCAGAAAAATGAGAGCCAGAAATCCATGCTTCTTATCTTTATTATCCGGGCAATCACATCATTGCCACTTCTGTTTCTTGTTTTTGGTACCAGGAAGGCCAGTGTTCCTCAGGGAAAATTATTTTTTTTCGGGATTTTCTCCATAGAGATGCAGACATCCCCGTGGCCTTTAGCGAAGGGAAAGTTCAGCAGAAGAAGAAAGGGATACTTTGAATTTAACAAGAAAGGGATAGTAGAGATTGGGGTAACTTGTAAATTTATGTAATATCTACATTTTGCTTTTGCTTTGCTTTGCTATCGAAGAATGTATGTATTCTGCAGACTGCTGCTCTCTTGCCACTGCCGAATATTTCACTTCGGCAAAGATTGAAATGAATGTATTATAGTTGAAAGAAACATGTACATGAATGGCAGCTTCTGCTGAAATCTTGTCTTGTCGAGAGGTTTATGGATTAACTGATTTTTGCCAAAACATACTGTATTGTCTCTTGTATTGCTCTCTGTGCTTCACAATTTTCTCATAATTCATACCAGATATTCCATGTCTCTGTTTCAATACTTATTTTCTTATTCCCTTCTCCACAGGACACATCATTTTTCAGATTCTAGAACTTCATTGCAAGGTGTACATTATTTCTGAAAACTTGGAAGCCATGCGTACAGTTTGATATACCAGCTAGGATACTTGATTGCTGAAAGTAACATTAACGGTGTTGAACTACTCCTTCAATCTAATCTATAAAGTGAGAGAGAGGGTCTTTCCTATCTTTGCCTGTGAGCATTTCAAAAGTCGAAAAGCTGGTGTAAATGATTGCACGAGATGCTCATAGTTTCAACTGCCTTTTTATAATATCAGCCAACCACTTTTTATCACATTTCTCCATCCTTCATCTTTCTCTTTTCCTTCTATGTGCATTCTACTACTTCAACGAAACTACCGGTTGTGTTTCTGGAAGAAAATAGTGTTCATGGAAGAAAATAGGGAACACGGGATCGACGTCAATCGTCCGAGAAAGCTGAACTTAAACCTGCCCCTCTTATCGACTAGGCGGCTGGGTGGCCACGCCGGTAAGGAAGAAACCTGTTTCGCAACAAGGTCACAGGCTGCTTTACAGGATACGAGTGACAGGATCCCATTTTGTTGGGAACAAGCTCCTGGCAAGCCCAAGGATGGGGATAGTAATGACATCCATGAAGCAGGAACTCCTCCACCGAGGCTCCCACCATGCAGATGGCATCTACAAAATGAAGCAGCAAAAAATGGCGACCCCGATTGTTTCATCAGCCTGGATGATCATGATGATGGTTGTGATGCTGATGACGACGACGACGGCGGCGAAGAGATCGACGTGTTTTCAGATGCCATAGATGTTTTGTCATTGACAGAAGCAATAGACATTGCCCAGAAATCCAACGATGGTCACAGACTAGACAGGCTAAATTTAGAGAGCGTGAACGCAACCGATAGCCAGTCTCTAAATTTCATGATGGAGCGGTTTCTTCCGGACGCCACCGCATTAGCTGCATCATCTGCACTTTGCGCGTTGAGTAATCTCAACAAGAAGCTCCCGTATCCATACAATTACTCAGAGGAGTACGTCTCAAGAACAGTAGGGCAACCACATCCATCAGAGGCTTCACATAAAGGCTGTGGCCTGGAACTCCTGTTCCCTTGGCGCTTGAAGCACAAGCTCTGTGGTGTAAAGAGTCCTGCGAGACAAGTCTCACCAAATGTCCAGCCTCAGTACTGTTCTACAAAACAAAAGAAACACTGTTCACTTACTAGGCCTTTGAGAGATCTACATAAAGATATTTGATGCATATGTAGTTACAGATTTTCATTGCTCTTGTGTTTCCATAAATGGTGTCATGATTGGTAGCCTGGATTTCCCCCACAAATGGCATCTGCTAAACTCATAGCAACATCCATGTTGCCTTCCCTTACTCTTGTGTGATTAAAAAAGAGAGCAGCTTTAACAAATTGCATCTGCTAATTTGTCCAAGTTCACTTTTAAATTTATTATATATGTTAATAGGTTTATATCCTATTTATTTCTATATTTTAAAAGTATTTTTTTAAAAAAATTAATTTTTTGAATAGTTTTATATCATTTTAATGTGATGATATTAAAAATAAAATTTAAAAAATAAATAAAAAGATATTATTTTAATATATTTTTATATAAAAAATATTTAAAACAATCACTATCATAATATAAATAGATTATTAAAGCAGTTTTGAATAATGGTTCATATTAGATTGAATAAATTTACTAAAATATAATAAATCATGAAATGTAATAATTTTCCAATTTTTTTTTTGAAATAAAAACTCTAAGCTTAAATGAAAATCAGTGAAATATTATAAAATATCTTACTTGGCCTCCTTTCTTAGGTTCAAACCTTGGAGCCCCATATTAAATTTTTATTTTTATTTGGAGCTTGATTGATTACTAACATGTTTGTGCTACATTGTATGGTATATGTTGTATTGTGTATAGGGATGAGTAAAAAAATTAAAAAATTAAAAAATAAATAATTGAAAAAACTAAACTGTAAAAAAAAAATCAATTAGAATTTTGAAAAAACCAACTGATTCAGTTTTGGTTTTATAAACTTAAAATAAAAAAACTGAACCAAAACAAAAAAAACAGAGCTAAACCGGAAAAAACTAAGTCAAACTGGAAAAAAAATCAAGCCAAACCGGTTTTGTTTTTAAAATAATCGAACTAAAACCAAAACCGGTCATTTTGAACCGGTTCTAGTTCGGTTTCAATTTTTTTTATATAAAAAAACCGGTTTAGTTATTTTTTTTTGATAAAAACCAAACAAAAAATGATCACCCATAATTGCATTGTTAGATTGAGGTATTATTGTTTGGAATTACATTTCAAACTTTTATCAAAATTTGAATTTTTTATTTGTTTTAATTTTTTTTCTAATATTTTCAAAGCATTTTAATATATTGATATTAAAAATAATTTTTTATATATTTTAGAACAAAAAACACTTTAAAAAAATAACAACTACTATCCCCCAAAAACCCTTGAAACTTAACAAACAATTTACTAACAAATCACTTTCCTTGATTTTTGAAGTGTATACTAATATATTCTTAAATTGATTTTATAAAAATTATTTTTCACTATCGAACGTTAAGTTGGTGATTTTTTAAAATCTTAGCAAACACTTTTTTTGCTCTTTATTTTTAGTAAAAGTTAGAAAAGTAGAGGCTAAACAAGCCCTAAATTTCTCTAGATAATGTGACAAATGTATTTTTAAAACCATTTAGAGAAAGTATTTAATCTTAGTTCACATACAATCTTGTTTAAAGATATCCTTTAACTCGAATAAAAAAAATATAAAATATACGGAATAATTCATTTTATTATATATACTACATTAGACCAAATATATTAGAGTATTTAGGAGTGTGGTTATTTTTTAAAATGTTTTTTTTTTCAGAAATATATTATTTTTTTATTTTTTAAAAATTATTTTTAATATTAATATATTAAAACTATCTAAAAACATAATAAAAGAATGAGTTTTTTTAAATTGTTTAAAAATATCGTTCCGTTACCAAACTGCTTCTAAAGAAATCCCAGTAATATTAAAACTCAGCAAATGTTAACCAAAAAGTACCCTGAAAGCCCACTTATGCAAGCCCAATAAAGCCCAATTGATTTAAACGTTGGGGATGCAACACTCGCGCGACATCCCTCACACGTGAGAGAATTCAAAAAACAAAAAAAGAACAAAGCTAGGGTTTTTGAAGTCGGTGATCCCGGGCAGTGTTCGGGCAGCCACGAAACCCTTGCCCGTTGGTATTTTTTTTTTTGTTTTGTTTTCACGCTAAAAACCCCTCCTCTCCCCTGCCTCCCGCTTCTTCATTCCCATTCGAAAATTAAAAAAAATAAGTTTTTTCATAATAGTAATAATAATCACAATAATACTCATCTCATTTCCTCCAAAACCCTAAAATCAATCAATCAATCAATCAATCAAACAGTTTCTTCACTCAACTCCACCACTAAACCACCACACCCAATCCCTCACCTCCCTTTACGCTTCTCCCCAGCGTCATCGAAGAAAGAGAAGAGAAGGTCACGCTCTTTGTTCTCACTTTACGGTTACTGATCTCCCCGGCTCCATCAGATTTAAGGTAATATTTTATTTTTGTTTAATCAGTAGATCTGTTGTGTTTGTTAGTTCGTTCAGTTAGTGCTTAGGGTTTTGGATTTTGTGGTTTTACTCTCTAATTACTCTTGTTTAGGGTTTCATCAGATTTTTAGTTCGTTCAGTTATTTTTTGTTTTGGATTTTGTGTTTACTCTCTAACATTGAAAAAGGAGCAGTTAAAATCCAAAACCGCTTGTTTAATCAAACAAAAATACTTTTTCCTTAACCGCTTCTGTTCTTTGCTTTTTTTTTTTTTAAAGGTATTTATTTTAGCGTCTAATTTCGGAAGGCTTTTCATTTTTATTGTTTTAAGCGAGTGATTAAAAAATAAAATGTTCTAGTAACAAATTTTAGTAGTTTTTATTGATTTACTACTACTACTACTACTACTACTACTACTAATAATAATAATAATAATTTTTGAATTTGTAAATATAGTGAAAGAAGGCTGTGAATTGTTGTTATTTGATCTGATTTTGCTAACCAGCTTGTCCGGATTAGTTGCTGAAATCAGCTTATTGTCGTAAGTGAAGTAAGATATGTCTGGAACTGTTTTGATTAATCTGGTTGAAAATTAGAGGTTCTACGTATAATATCATATAGGTAATGGATGATGTGTGTGTATTTTGTCATGGGTTATAGAATTTTGTACCGCCTTCGTTGTATATGATATGGGCAATTGTTGTAATTAATGTTTTTTTTTTATATGGTTTTTCAAAGTTCTTTTAGAATTTCATTTGTTTTCTGGGTACAATTCTATCTGTCCATTAGCTCGGATTTTAATATGATTTTGAAGTTGTGGAAATCAGTATGATATTATGTGGATGGAACTGAATGCATAATCTTGTTGATGGATCCTTTGATGTTTTTAGAGTTAGTTGCTGCCATGTGCGTATATTGTTGTAGTGGTTTATAATAATTTTGTTCTCTATTCATTTTGTTTTTTTCCATGTTCCTCAATTTTTTGTTTTATTGATGTTTGTTTTAACGTTACTGTTTTCAGTGATAGAACTTCATGTTATTTATTCGCCTGCAGTGTTGAAAGCAATGGCAATGGAGATCACTCAGTTTCTATTGGCTGCCCAATCACCAGATGCAAATATCCGTACTCAGGCAGAGGCTAGTCTTAGGCAGTTCCAAGAGCAGAGCTTGCCCCTTTTCCTCTTATCATTGTCAGTGGAGCTTGCAACCAATGAGAAGCCTTTGGAATCACGTAGGTTGGCTGGTATTGTTCTTAAAAACTCTTTAGATGCTAAAGATTCTGTGAGAAAGGAACATCTTGTTCAGCAATGGATGGCAATTGAAATTTCCATGAAAGCACAAATCAAAGACTTGCTCCTGAGGACTCTTGGGTCATCTGCATCAGAAGCAAGGCACACTTCTGCCCAAGTAATTGCAAAAGTTGCTTCCATTGAGATTCCACGGAAGCAGTGGCCTGAGCTTATCGGATCATTGCTTAAGAATATGACCCAGCAAGATAGCCCTGCAGCTTTGAAACAGGCAACATTGGAAACTCTTGGATATGTTTGTGAGGAGATATCCCACCAGGATCTTGTGCAGGATGAAGTGAACTCTGTTCTCACTGCTGTTGTCCAAGGCATGAACCTTGCTGAACATAGTTGTGAAGTACGCCTTGCTGCTACAAAGGCCTTATATAATGCCTTGGATTTTGCTCAGACCAACTTTGAAAATGATATGGAGCGCAATTACATAATGAAGGTGGTATGCGAGACAGCAATTTCTAAAGAGGCAGATATCAGGCAGGCTGCTTTTGAGTGTCTTGTTTCTATAGCGTCAACATACTATGATGTGCTTGAACCTTATATGCAGACCCTCTTCCAGCTCACATCAAATGCTGTGAAAGGGGATGAAGAGAGTGTTGCCCTCCAAGCAATAGAATTCTGGAGCTCCATTTGTGATGAAGAGATAGAGCTTCAAGAATATGGGACCCTTGAAGGTGGAGATTCGGGGTCTACTCATTCACGCTTCATAGAAAAGGCCCTCCCATATCTTGTTCCTTTGTTGTTGGATACTTTGTTGAAACAGGAGGAGGATCAGGATCAGGATGATAGCATTTGGAATATATCCATGTCAGGGGGCACCTGTCTAGGTCTTGTTGCTAGAACTGTTGGGGATTCTGTTGTGAAACTAGTAATGCCCTTTGTAGAGGGTAATATTCTGAAGCCAGATTGGCATTGTCGTGAGGCAGCCACATATGCATTTGGCTCAATTCTAGAAGGCCCTAGCCTTGAAACATTAGGTCCGCTTGTTTCTAATGGCTTGGATTTTCTGCTTAATGCGATGAGGGATGAAAATAATCATGTTAAGGACACAACTGCATGGGCTCTTAGTCGTATATTTGAGTTTTTGCACTGTCCTGCCAGTGGATTTTCTGTGGTTTCCCCAGAGAACCTGGAAAGGATTGTAACCGTCTTGCTGGAGAGTATTAATGATGCTCCGAATGTAGCTGAAAAGGTTTGTGGGGCAATCTATTACCTTGCACAGGGATACGAAGATGCTGGAACAAATTCCTCACTTCTAACTCAATACATCCCTAGGATAATCTCTGAACTTCTCAAAACTGCTGAGCGGTCAGATGGGAGCGATTCTAAGATCAGGACTTCTGCTTATGAAACATTGAACGAGGTTGTTAGGTCGTCCAATATTGTGGAAACATCTCAAATTATTTTGGAGCTGCTCAAAAGCGTCTTGCATAAGTTGGGGCAGACTCTAGATCTTCAAATTGTCTCATCAGACGATAGAGAGAAGCAAGGGGACTTGCAAGCATCCCTTTGTGCTGTTATCCAGGTGATCGTCCAAAAGCTTAGCAGCACTGATGAGACCAAGCCCAGTATACTTCAGGCTGCAGATACAATTATGTATCTGTTCCTCAGGGTTTTCGCCTGCCGCAGATCTACTGTGCATGAGGAAGCAATGCTTGCAATTGGTGCACTGGCTCATGCCTCTGGTCCAGAATTTGAGAAGTACATGCCTGAGCTATACAAATACCTGGAGATGGGATTACAGAATTTTGAGGAATACGAGGTTTGTGCCATCACAGTTGGGGTGATTGGTGACATTTGCCGTGCATTGGAGGACAAGGTCTTACCTTACTGTGATGGGATTATGAACCACCTTGTCCGCAATCTCCAAAGTGCTGAACTCCACCGGTCAGTTAAGCCTCCAATATTTGCCTGCTTTGGTGATATTGCTCTTGCAATAGGTGAGCAATTCTCTAAGTACGTTGAGCCTACAGTAGCAATGATGCGGAGTGCTGCTGAGGTCTGTGCTCAGATGGACAATAGTGATGAGGAGTTGATGGATTATGGCAACCAGCTTAAGCGTAGCATATTTGAAGCTTATTCTGGTATTCTTCAAGGATTCAAAGATTCCAAGCCTGAGTTGATGCTGCCACATGCTGGTCATCTTTTCCAGTTCATAGAAGTGGTTTTCAGAGAGAAATACAGGTATCCTTTCCTCTTTCATTTCTTTGCTTCACCCTGATATAACTGGCACTGCATTTGTTTTCTCGTATCCAATGTGCTGCTCCCTTGTTTTGCAGGGATGAGAGTGTCACAAAAGCAGCAGTTGCCGTGATGGGCGATCTGGCGGATGCTCTTGGTCCTAACACGAAGATACTGTTCAAAGACAACGCATTCTGCATTCAATTTCTCGGCGAGTGTCTTCAATCCGACGACGAACATCTCAAAGAGACTGCAAACTGGACCCAAGTGATGATTGCTCGCGTTGTTTCATGAGATGGAGCTCAGCTTTCAGAGTAGAAGTTGTTTATGGTCATTGGTTACTACACCTAGAATAGGCACCTTCTAGTTTGGGTAGACTGTGAGGGAACCCGGAAAGAAAAAGGAGGTCGAAAAGGATGTGAAATCTTAACGATTTTTGGTAATCCGTCAGCTCTGAGTGGGGATAGGAGAGAATGTTGTTAAATTCAAGCGCCGTAGTACTCTGGTTCGTTTTAATGTATCCACTAATCGGTGGTCATTTTTAAGGTATCATCTCCTTTCATGCTCTCGAGTCGTGGTCATCTTGGATGATATAATTATAAAATCTCAATTTTATTTTGTTCTAATTGAAAATGATCACGAGGAAAAAATATTTTTTAACTCAAATAAAGAAAATCTTTTATATTAGATTTATAATAAACAAATAATTTTAATATTTTATATTGTTCAAAGGTACTCGTACCTTTGGTATCCGGATTGAGAGAGAGAGGAAGTGAGTGAGGAGAGCCGAGAGAGTTGACAGGGAAAATGTTTGTACTACCCTTTCTAATTTTACAGTAGACTGAAAATATTTTCCTTTTAACATGTTTTTTACTGAGAAACAAACACCGTAAAACACTTAAAATATTTATGGTTATTGAATATTTATTAGGTGATTTTGGGCGCTGAGAAAGCGTTCTAGAAGTGCAGAAATAGTATGCAACAACTTACATTCCAGTCCCTCTCCTCTTGAAGAAGACAGAGTAAGCTTGTCGGAGAAAGAAAGTGGCAACAATGATGCTGATCGATCATTGCAGAGAAAAAGAAGCAAAAACCCGTATTAAAAATTTAACAACTTAAAAATATACATATTAAAAATTTTATTATTGATGATTTTAAGCCTTTTTTTTTTTTTTTTTTTAAATTGAAAACTTCATAAGGAAAAACTATTGAAAATCTGTGTTTTCCAAATCCAATAAAAATTTATTTTTCAGTATTTGAGACCAGGAACTATTGCATTTCACTCAATAAAATATTATTCTATTTATGATTTGGTCATAAATATTTTATTTTCAGTGTGACTTCCAATTCAACATAAAATTCTGGCAAAAGACAGAAGCAATTGTTGTGATTATTAAAATAAGGGACGAAGGGCCTTCGCTTGAGTCATGAACTTAAGTCGGTAAAGATAGGATTATAGTATTTATTAATTTTTAAAATAATTTTATTTGGAAATGTTTTAAAATAATATTTTTATATTTTTAAAAATTATTTTTAATATTAGTAAATTAAAATGATATAAAAATATTAAAAAATATATTTTATAAAAAAAAATTTAAAATTTAAAATTTTTTAAAATATAAAAACTAAGAGGATAAATATTTTACTGTACTAGTATAACCACGTGTTGGCGCTTTTGGTAAACCCATGTAAGTTGAGTTCAGACAACAAAACATGATGACAAAGTGAAGACTCAATGTACTGTTCTGCATTATTGGTAGGGAATAAATGGTTAATGATGGAACCAATACAAGACTTGAAAATTAACCCTTGTCAACGCACATAAAACTGTAAGCTAAAAAGGCTGTTGACGAGGAAGAAACAGGAGGAAGATGGATTCTGCTATCTGCCAGCATCCATGGAATTTGTGATCATTTCAATGGAAACCTCTCCCATATGTCTTGAGCTCCTACATGGAGAATCAGAAGAGCCCAGATCATCAATCACTGGGAGCTTGTCTTCCCAGTTGAGATACCGTATGACTTCTCTCATGGTTGGCCTGGCTTTAGGCTTGTGATGAGAACACAGAAGACCCAACCCCAGCACCACCTCCATTTCCTTGACCACGAAGGCGGAGTTCAGCTCTGGATCAGCTGCATCAAGAACTCTACCCTTTTGATGGCATTCAATCACGAAATCTGTCAGGATGAAGTTACTCGTTTCAATGGGCTTTCTGCCACAAGCCACTTCAAGGAGCAAAATACCGTATGCATACACATCGGAACTGGTAGAAGCCTGACCGGTCCGTGTCAATTCAGGTGCGATATACCCTATCGTGCCAACAATATTTGTGGTGTGCGACATGGTTCCATGATCATACAACCTGGCTAGACCAAAGTCTCCTAACCGCCCGTTCATTCCTGCGTCTATCAGGACATTGCTTGACTTGACATCTCTGTGAATCACCACTTGCTCCCATTCCTCATGCAGATACAAAAGCCCCGCCGCAATGCCTTTAACAATATTGAATCTTTGCTCCCAGCTCAGTACAAAGTTGTTTCCCCGGCTGAAAAGGAGACCGGCGAGGGATCCATTTGGGATGTAGTCATAAACCACGAGGAGGTCATTATTTCTCTTACACCATCCTTGGAGATTCACCAAGTTCTTGTGCCGTAAACGTCCCAGGCTCTCGATCTCCGCAGTGAATCCTCTCAAACCCTGGACTGAATTGGTAGTGATCATCTTAACAGCAACTTCATTTCCGTTTGTAGGCAATCTACCTTTGTACACCGCACCAAACCCACCAGCCCCAATTATCTCACTCTTTTTAAAACCCTTAGTTGCCGTATGTAGATCCTGATAGCGAAACCTGTGTGGACAATCCACTTCCCAGTCTTCAAGAGCCTCAGACCGAGGCCACTTTCTGTACACAGCATGAAAGAACAGTATTGCAAACAGAATAGTGGTCACACCGCATAAAGAAGCGATAATAGCAATCACTGAGGGTTGGAAAGAGGATGAACTTTCCTCAACTATTGGTGCGGTGGGAAGTCGAGAAAGATCGAGCGGAGGGGCAGCTCCTTCAGTGGAAAAACTCCATCCCAGTATGTAATGAGAGCTTGTCTTTTTACCAGTAGAGGAAGAGAAACCAGCATACATGCTATCCTTAACAACTGTGCTTAGATCTACGGGAAAAGAAATGAGTGGTCGAATCGGTTTGCTTTAGCCCACATGGGACCTATTGTTACATTAACAAGTTTAGCCGCACCATCATATTCTATCCAGGCTTGAATAGGTCTGCCACTCTCCAACGTCAATTCTTCAAACCGGTCTGCGTTGTCATCCTCGCTATAGGAAGCTGCCCTTGATGAGCTCGAACGCATGCTGTTAATGTTGACTCCGACATGATTTCCTTCAGAGTCTGAATTCTCGTTGAACCCATTAACCGTGTCAAATTCAACTGCAAAAATATGGTTCGTGTCATTACCATCATTTGTAGGGTTGAAAAGACCAAGGAAATGCCCCGCGGCAGCCCCGGGAAGCTGGTTGGAGGGAGCTAAGGCGAAAGCAAGGCCGTGGCCTCCTTTTCCTTTTGGAGAGACTATCTGAAAGACAAAGGTTGTGCTGAAAGATGAAGCATTTGAAGAAGAATTTGAACTTGTGTCAAGCATCTGTATTGGTTTGGAATAAAATGCATGCCCTATAGCATATTGTGTTTTGTCGGTGAGCCTTAGTAAACCAGTAGGCGTGATAATAGAAGCTCGATCAATTGAGAGGTTTTTTCCACTTTCATTGAATCCTTCGAAGATGAAGTCTACACTTTGAGCCCCAACAATCATAGAAGAGAACAAGAACAACACAAACAAACAAATCGTGGAGGCCATGGAATATCTTGATAGTTAAGATCAACTTGCAACTGGGAAACTAACTTTTCAGACAAGAATAGTGTTTAAGCAAAAAGATGGAGCTCGTGAGAACCCCCAAGATGACTGGGAAGATATAAAGAATTTAAATTGTCCAAGCCTATCTCAAGAACATGTGGTGTAGGACAGGCAAAGAATAATCAAATATCAAAGTTGGCTAAACAAAAGGATATTGGAATGCATGAACACAACCAAAGAAAGATTGAAAATTCCTTGTCGTTCGGCGCCATGGAGTGTAGGAAATTCAAAGTGATTTTGACACTTGTGAACAAGCAAAAACCTTTCAAGCAAGATTGACAACAAGAACCACACGTAAGATTGCCCAACAAGCAACTTCTCTAACTCTTCCTTCTTCAGGGTCATAAAATTGCTATAAAAGTCATTGATTCTACTGGTTCTAGAACTACAATATTAGGGTTCCATTAAATGCATAAAGTCTTGTAAGGAATAAATGAAGGGAGGAGGGTATGTTCCTGTTAGCCCATTTGACCGCTATTGCAAATATTTTTGTCCTGCGCAATCAATGATTCCAATCTCTTTCCAATTCAATTGATTGTTTAGTTATCAGGAACCACATGCATCTCTTTCATACGCGTGATCGAGTAGATGGGATATTATTTGCTAGCTTGCACAACCCTATTCCCATCTTGGTTTCAAGAGGTTTTTGAAAATTACGATACATTGTAATACTTTTGACAAGATATTAATTCATTTTCAACGGTTTTGATGTTTGAATATTAAAAATTAAAAAAAATCTATAAAAAAATATTTTAATATATTTAAATGAATTCATACATATATGCACATTCAATATATATATATATATATATATATATATATATATATATATGAGAGAATATAAATTAAAAAAAATATCAATATATAATCATGTTAATGTAATTTGAAAAGATGAGATTTACAAATAAAAAGTAGCTAACATATTATTATTGAATTTGATTATGTTAAAATCATTAACTAGATGAATAATCTTATAATAGGTTTTGGATTCATCATAAACTCTTCTCTTCACTAAGAGGCTAGCTTCATGCTTTGATTCAATCACCTATACTTATTTTTATCGAGGAAAGTAATCACATGGCAAATCACCTCGTTAAACAAGGAGTGCACAAAATATCTGATTTTTATTGCTTGGCTACAACCTCTTAGATAATCTATCGGTACTATGTTTAGCCTCTACAACTTCTGGTATGTTGGGGCAATGTTTTGGTTACCTATGCAGGAACAGAATAAAAATCTTAACTGATTTGAAGATTATGTTTCTATATTCTAGTTAGTTAGTTCAATGAATTTTTATTATGTGACGAAGCTAGAAATTATATATATAAAACTTTTAGCAATTGTGTTAAGATTAATTGGTTTTGATGCTCCATAATTTATGCTGTATGGAAGGAAAGGAACGGTAGACTTGCGGAGGATATTTTGAGATGGATTGTATGATAGTTTTTATTTTAGTTGATTAGTTTTTTGATCTGTTTGGTTTGCAGGGAGCCCTTTCCCTGTTGTTTTTGTGTGCTGTATTGGGCTCTGCCATTTTAGTTTTCTTTGATACATGCAAGCTTAATTTCTTTCATAAAAGAAAGAAAGAAAGAAAAAAGATGAAGACCTGATAGCCATGCATGATCACGAGCAATTTCAATGATGCTTCTTCGAGTGATGACCAAGAATTCGTAGCAGGAGTAGAAATTATATTGCCAAGTAAATATAATTCCTTTATGTGTTTTTTTTTATTTCAATTATTAACAATAAACAAAAGTTACTAATATAAAAACTAATAAAAAGCAATATAAATAAATAAATAAGAGATATGGTGATAATTAAAATCATGATTAGTGAAAAGTAGTGTACAACATTTTGACTAATCTGGCTCTGCTAATTAATCATGATTAACGATATCATAATTAAGTTGATATTCTTTAATTTGATGCTAGACAGAGACTTCCTCTTGTTTAATAACCTTATCATCGTCCGCATCATTATCAGCCGGCGGCCTTAGCGTTGACCTTGACGGTGCAAGTTTTCAACTTTTGATAGCCCAGGAACGCGTAGAAGCAACAAGGAGGGCTGTGTTTAAACTGGAATAAGATTGTGGTATTGGTTGTGATTTGAAATGTTTTTATTTAAAAATGTATTATATTGATAATTTTTTTTATTTTTAAAAAATTAATTTTAAAATTAGCATATTAAAATGATTTGAAAATATAAAATAATATTTTTTAATAATTTTTTTTTGAAATTTAAAAGAACACGATTTCAACCATGTTTCTAAACAAAGTTGTAGATTGTGTTTACACTGAAGTTTCAGCAAGATTTTGAGGTTTTTTTTTAAAAAAATTATTTTTAGTATTTTTAAATTGTTTTGATATGTTAATATCAAAATAAATTAAAAAATATATTTAAGGCATTTCTAAATTAAAAAAAACTTTTAAAAACAACCGTTATAATACTCCTAAACACCCTCTCATCAATTTTGTTTTTTGAAAAAGCAAGCATGAATCTTTTGTTCCTGTATAGTTTATGGCATGTCATGGGATGATGAAGGGTGCTGAATCCATAAAAAAATAATTTATAGTGATTTATAAGGGCATTAGAGCTAAGAAAGTCGGTCTAAAAAAGAATGGATTACAACTTTGTTGGTAATCAATAATACTCTATCAAATTAAATAATTATATAGATTACACTGATATTCACAATTGTACATCACATGTTTATCACTTATAATAATTTATTAGATTACATTTATATTCAAAATTAATCAAATGAATAATGAGTGAAAAAAGCTACTTACAATGAAATATATGGAAAGAAACTAAAGTACATCATAGCTTCCAGGCAGAGAATTTGATCAATTGAGTTTCTCTAAATTCCAAGACCATCTCATTGTAATTCTCTCCTTCAATCCTCACTGCATATGGGGGCTCCTCTCACCATTTCTTTTGCTTCCAATAAACTCTCATTGCTTAGTCGCAACCCTTCAAGCCTAAATCCTGTCTTAAAATCGCAACATTGTTCTATTTCTTCCCACTCTTGTATCCAAGACCTAGAAGAGGCATTCCATAGCTACTCTTGCCTCTATAAAGCAGCTAGGGAACTTCCATTCGATTGATTCCAACAAGGCTCGATAATGTTCCATACAATTGTCAAAGAAAAATCCGAAAACAGGGCAGTCTTTCATTAAATGAAGGGTGGGGCTTTGTTCTTATGGGGGGGGGGGGGGGGGCGCCTGTACGCAGCTTTAGCCAAATAGCAGGGCGAGAGAAAGTCAATGTGCGTTGACGAAACTATGAGTTTTTTTCCTAACAAAGTCCGATACATGCCTTCTATTCCTCTTTCTCCCTATATGGGAAAGAGCCCACATACAATTGAAGGCCAACCATTCTCTCCTTTCACCACCCTTTTCTCAATCCCTTTAGCCAAATCTTTTAATAAACTTTAAATGCAAAATCAACAATATTAGAGTTACAAAGATAAATACACACACGGTAAACCATCAGCAAAGACAATGGACAAACATAAAAACAATATACTCTCAAAGATTCGAATGCAAAATCTCAAAAATAAATCCAGAAGCTAAATCCATTCATCACAAGTTACAACTGAGTTAACTTGCAACGCTCTAAATTACAATAAATTCAAATCCATTCATCACACTCATGACTCATATATATAAACACATACACATGGTAAACGTTGAATCAAAAATTCAAATGCAAAATCTCAAAGATAGACATAAACTTTGAATCAAAATCTCAAATCCTTAATCTTTAACATCATTAGAGTAAACTGTAAAGATTAAAGCACCTAAACAACTGTCACGCAAAGATTAAAAACATAGTAAGAAACGGACATGTAAAAAGACAAATATATGTTCTTACCTCTGTTCTGAGCAGTGAGCAGATCAATATTACAACCAGAGAAAATTAATCACAAATACAATCAAACTTGGAGCCTGTGGATCCAATCAAACTAATATTAGCAACAAAGTGCGAAACGGTCAGGGAATCCAATCTTGGCCTTGGTAGGCTGGTAGTTAGCAACAGAGAAGAGAGAACTATTGAATTTTTACAGGAGGTGAAAAAAGATAAACATAGTAACTTACTTGGTGGAGACTAGAGAGACGCTGTTGTTGTTGTGTGGACTCTAGTTCTCATGGTGGTTGGTGAAAAGGATGCCGTCGATGATGGAAAAATAAAAAAGATGAGGGTTGTTGGTGGTGTACCGATGATTAATTGTTGGACCGTACGTGGACGGCTGAGAGAAAAAGATTAAGAGATTGAGGAATCCTCAGAGAGGATTTAGAAATTTAGGGATTTCAATTGCAATTTCTTTGTGAAGTCTGTTCTGAACGTGAATACATGATTTTGCAATTTTTTGTTTTGCTTTGTAATAGGCCAAATGCCAATAAACAGTCGATACCTGTAATCAAAAGTACAATTTTATCTTGTGCGGGTAAACTCGTTCAATCAGTGGTGAAATCGCATTATTTAAGGCCTTGATAATTTTTTTTTTTAAATAAAATCAACAGATTAAAGATTGAATTTTGACTAGGCCAATCAAGTTTTTTCTTTTTCTTTTTTTTTTCAACTCGGACTGGTTCATACCTTAAATCGACTTATCTTTTTTTTTTAATCCAGACCAGTTCATACCATAGGTCGACCTGCCAGATTGATCCAAGTTTTAAAATAATAGTGACAACTTATAAAATAGACTAATTTTATATATTTACATTATTTTTCTTTATTTTTTTTTATTCAAACTTGGAAATTAAATAAGAATTTAGATTTAAGAACTCCCCCACGTTTTGATATATAAATTATCTATATTATGATGGAATCCAATATTTAATGTGGTCCACATAAGCCAATAATTAAGATAATGAAATCTTTGGTAATGCATGTTGGGATTAATTTCTATAATTAATGTTTGATCTTGTTCCATTCATTGACTAATTGATTGATTCTCATGGCATTTTGTTCCTAAAACCATGGCAGATCATAGGATATATATCCCAGACAAAAACATTTCCGATTAGAACAAGACTGTTTAAACTGTACAAATTTCTTAATGAACAATGATCTCTCTCTTGTTGTTTTGTTAGATTTGCAATTAATGATTTTGTGTTGCAGGGCTACGAGGTAAAATCAAGTTTCTAATTAGTTGTTGCGTTTTTGAAAGAAAAAAAAGATATTTTTTAATTTTTAAATGATTTTAATTTAATATTTTTAAATAAAAAAAAATATTTTAAAAAATAATCACTACATAATAATAAACAAACTCTAATATAAATTACACAACAAATTAATTAAGAATCCCAAAAGGTTTGTCAGTTGACCTAATGATCAATAAGGTTTGCTTTAATTTTTTTAATTTTTGAGTTTAAATTCTGAAATTATTTTTAAGACTCTTTAATGGGAGAATTTAATTTCACTTAACATAAAAACTAATTGTAAGACATATCTCATCACTGAATACAAAAAGATTAAGAAAAATGTTTTCCAAGAGGCCAATACAGAAATGTGTAAATTCTCAATCAAAAAAATCAAGAAAGCAATGTGTAAATTACGCAAGTCATATGAAGAAACAAATCTCGGCAATATGCATATAATAAGATAATATCGATCACTTTCCCAAATATTTAAAAAATATATATTAAAAATAATATTTTTATTATTTTTTAAAAATTATTTTTCAAAATCAATACATTAAAATGATTTGAAAACATTAAAAATATATTAATTTAAAGTAAAAAAATAAAAAAAATTTTATTATTTTTAAATATTTTTAAAACATAAAAATAAATAAGGATATGAAAAAAAATGCAAAAATCTTTGTACTGATAATAGCTTTTTGCAGGTTACGATGCAATTGATACATTGCATTAACTACATCGAGATCGGTATAATACAATTCTTAGGGTACGTATAAATTATAAAATATGTACACTGTATATGCAACAAATAAAACTTTGGATTTACCAAGAGATTGCAATCTTCATCTTATCCTAGGAAATCACAATTAATTAGTTCTAAAACAGCTAATTGGATTATGATGATGGCTTGATTAAGTTCATTAATGAATTAATTTAAAACAAAGAATGGAAGGAAATCCCTTATTATATATATATATATATATATATATATATATATATATATATATTTTCCCCTTTAGAGATCAAGTTGTTGCGTATAGTAGCAAACGTAATTATTGCCCAGCTCAACTCGCAAAGAAGGTATTGGTATAAAGGTTACAAAACTTTATACCAAGAATTAAGAAGAATAAAGGTCCACGACAATTTTTTTTTCCAAAAAAGAAGAAGCAAAAGAGTCACAACAAATCTTAGAAACATAGGATTGTATATTAACTACTGTCTTGTAATAGAAAAAACAAATTTATTTGGTTGAAATTAATGATTGGTATAAAAATCTAAAATAAATTTGTAAATAATTTCTCATTGAATTGTTATATTTTTAAAACATAAAGTACCGAAAAACATTTTTTTTTATAGGAATTATTTTTTAAAATAAAAATAAATATCATAAATATCATACAAGGTTTACTTAATAATTTTTCGGTTTTGATCGGGTTATCAGATTGTCTGGTTTAATTTTTTTAAAAAATAAAAAAATTAACTATTTATAACCGGATTTTTAACTAAATGGCCAAGTTAAATCATCTAAGTTACATTAATTTTTTATTTTATTTTTTTAACCCTATCTAATTTTAATTCCATGTCAATCATGTCTCGAGTCAATTTATCAGACTGAGCTGGATTCGAAAACTATAAAGTGGAAGCAGGAAAGGAAAGAGTGACGGCAGTTATTAGTTTACATATTATGGTAATATTCATGACAGGGCTTCTTTTCTCATTGGTCTATAAAGTCAAAGAAATGACAAAATTATTTGGCAGAGACGTTACACACTCAACTACCTCTCTCTCTCTCTCTCTCTCTCTCTATATATATATATATCTCCGGGCTTGCTTAGTCAACTGGATAAATAAATCCTTTGTATGATTGGAAATTTGAAATTAACCTAGTTAAATGCAGAAGATTTAGTAATTAATTTATAATTCAGTTAACTCGGCTTGAACTCCTGATTAGATTATAGCCAATAATTATTTTTTAAAAAATTTAAATAATATTATTTTAATTAAAAATAATAGATTTAGATCAAATAAGTGATCCATAAACCTTATAACTTAATAACAATTATGATATATATATATATATAAGTTTATGTTTTCCTTTTCAAATGGAGATGTAAAATACTAAAATATTTGTTAACAAAATAGGGGGGGGGGTTTAGAGTGAAGCATTTTTAAACAGCACTTGTTACGTCTCAATTCACGATCTTCATAATTATGATGCATAGCAACCATTTGATAGGTATTGGTTTAGAGAAAAAAAATTGCTTGGGTAACTATTAATTTCATTTTGATGTGCAAAAATTATTAAAAATATTATGGTTATTGAAATTAAAACTAAAAAAAAAAATTAAGCTATTTTAAGACTAGGTACACAAATTTTATGTTACATGCATATGAATGTCGCAGGGATGATTATTTTTTAGTTCGGTTTTTATAAAAAAAAAAAAGTAACAAAACTGGATTTTTTATTTAAAAAAGTTAAAACAGAACCAAAATCAGTTCAAATTGACCTGTTTTGATTTGGTTAGGTTTTTTAAGATAAAAACCGGTTCAAACAGGTTTGTCTCGGTTTTTTTCCGGTTTGGCTTGATTTTTTTTTTGTTTGGGTTTGGTTTTGTTCAGTTTTGTTTTTTTGATTTCAGACTTATAAAACTAAAACCGAACCGAACTGGTCGGTTTTTTCAAAATTTTAATCGGTTTTTTTTCACGGTTCAGTTTTTTTTTATTTTTTTTATTTTTCTCGATTTAATTAGTTTTTTGATTTTTTTACTGACCCCTAATATGTTGTGCTACCTTAGGACCACCTTGGTTAATTTTGATATTTCTGAAATTTATAAATTTTATGCAACTTTGAGGGGTTAAAGTGTTCAAGTAAATTAAGGGTTAATTAGCCAATTATATCGCACTACAAAGTGATTAAAATAATGAGATGATGTAACGAATTCCATAAATAAAATATAATTATAGAGCTAAATTAAGTAATTAATGATCAGTGCCATGCAAATCTTTGTGTGTTTAGATGTGACTTTCATTTTAATTTAATGATTATCCAATAAATGTGTTAGAACTCAATCACACGGGGAGCATGAAAAGACAAAAGCTTAAAACAACGAGAAATTTACATGAAGTTGCGTCCATCTTTGAAATGTCAAGTGCCAATAAAATGCAAATAAGTGTTTATAAAAACGTTGAATTAAATGATGAGTCGTCAATTTCAATATTTATCAATTTACAATTCATACTTTTTTTTTTTTTTAAATTCAGTGATATTGACCTCTGCACATTTACAAATTTACGTAGAAATACTAATAATAAATATTACTTGATAAGTTGTGACTCGACTAACCTGTCTTTTAGCTTAGATGGAATTAATTTTTTTTTTTAACCTAATTTACTTTCAAGCTAACCCATGACTCAACCAAAATTATTAATTTTTCTTTTTAAAACAATTTCATTTCAATTTTATTAAAAATAATTGTTTTATTAATCTAGATCAATTTACTCTATTTATAACCAAAGTTTTATTTAGAGTTCAATAACTGTCACCAGGAAGATTTTGAGCTACAAAAGAGTGCAATTGACGGAGCCAGAACAGGCAAACTCATCAAATTTATAATGATAGTTGATCTTGTTGTAAAAATACTACTTTCCTGTCTTAGTAACTATTTACTATTAACATTATCAATTTTTATATATAAAAAAGAAGGTTGATGGACATAAGTTTTTTTTTTATTATTATTAATGTGGGTGTCTGGATCAATTTGCTCGTACCTCGATTAATCCCACGAACCTCAAAGTTAACGACCATATAAGTCTCCAGTTATCTCGAAGTTTGTAAGACTCGAACTGATAATCTATAAAAAATAAATTTATAACCAATTAAATTACACCCCTTAATTTTAAGCAAACATAAGTTCTTCTTTAATATTTAAGTGGGGTCGATGGGTAATTTATAAAGCATTTGACATTTTCAAATATCTGAGAAAACAGAAAAGAAATATTTCTTCTAACAGACAGGAAGATGGTAAAAAGACGTAGTCTCATTCCGCCGTAAGAAATTAACTCATCAAAGTAATTAATAATGTAGCTGATATATATATATATATATATATATATATATATATTAACAATATCTAAATGGTGTGGGGAATCACTGTTCCCCCACACCTAAATGCTTTCTCTTCTTCTTTTTTTTTTGCATTTTTTTTTTTTTTCAACTTTCCCTCATTTTTTTTTTCAACTTTCCCTCATTTTTTTTTCGTTTTCCTCTTTCTTTTTTCGAAATTTCTTTCCTTTTTTTTTTATCCAACTTTGCTTTTTTTTTTTTCCATTTAATTTTCTTTTAAAATGTTTTCTTTATTGATTTTACTTTTTAAATATTGAACTGGTTAAAAATTCTACATATTGTGGATTGCTACGGGTTTTTTTCAATTAATTTTTCTTTTTTTCTTTTTTCAAAATTATATTTGTTAAATTTTTTATATTGAGCTGATTAATAATTTAGTTTTGTAATTTTTTTTCTTTAAACATTGTTGATTGCTACAGTGTTTCTCTACATGGTTTTCAGTTAAAAATTACAGTTACAATATGTGAGGAAAGCACTGTAAATTTCTAAAATTGTCTTTGTCAGTTTTTTTTTTTAAATATTAAGCTGTTTAATAATTGCAATTACAAATAAATACAAGTTTTTCCCTCACAAAACGCTATGGATTGGTAATATTTTTTTAAATTATTTCGTCGATTTTATTTTTTTTAATATCGAGTTAGTTAGAATTTAACTTTGTAATAAAGCTTAATCATGCGGGGAAAGCACTGTAACTTTCCTCACAAAACATTGTTGAAAATTACTATTAAAAGTCATTATAAATAATGTTAAATCATGTGGGGAAGCACTGTAGCTTTCATTACAAAACATCGTGAATTGCTACAGTGTTTCCAACATGATTTTTTTTTCTTTTTTTGTGTTTTCTTTTAATATTTTTTTTTCTAAAATTATCTTTGTTGATTTAATATTTTTTTAATATTGAGCCGATTAAGAATTTAGCTTTATAATTTTTTTCTTTAAAACACTGTGAATTATTGCAGTGTACCCAAAATTATCTTTGAATATTAAGTTGGTTGAGAATTATAATTACAATAAAGTTAAATCATATAGGGAAAGCGTTATAGTTTTTCTTACAAAACCAGTATTTATCTAAATAGTTTTTTATTTTATTTTATTGGGGAAAGCACTTTAGTTTTCTTCATAAAACATTATCAATTGCTACAATGTTTTTTCTTATAGGTTTTTTTCCTTCCAAAATTATCTTTGTTGTTTTTTAATATTAAGTTGGTAGAAATTTTAGCTTTGTATTTTTTTTTGCCTTTTATTAACAGAAAAGCTAAATCGTATGGCGAAAGCAATGTATCTTTCCTCCCAAAACATTATGGATTGCTACAAATCATTTTGTTCAGTCTCTAAGTTTTGATCACCAACACAACTTTTTTTCCCGTCATGAAATATTAGCTCCATCATATCTTTAGTTTCTATTACTTATCTAGCGCTGGTTCACAATTATAACACTATTAAATATATTTATTTTATAAGCCCGCGGCAGCGGGTGGGCATGCATCTCGTATATATATATATCAGATCCAGAAGAAATTTACTGTATATTTGCTTGTCTTTTCTTAGTAGGAAAATATTTTGATGACTCCAAGGCTCGTATATATATATATATATATATATATATATATATATATCAGATCCAGAAGAAATTTACTGTATATTTGCTTGTCTTTTCTTAGTAGGAAAATATTTTGATGACTCCAAGGCTCGTGGAAGAGGTCTAATTTGTTTGAATAAATTACCCCAAGAAATTTAATTTATAAACATTAAAAACAATACACGAGTAGGCGTTTGAAGGATCGTATGAAATCATCTTTCCCCATGTGGCCCGTTGCTTCCCATATTGAACCAATTGTAATGCCTTCTGTATGTATTCATTATTCAATAGTAAGTTAGTAGTTATTTTACCCATATTTTACCGTGAATCAGAAATTTTTTTTAATAGAAAATAAATACATAAGCTTTTTAAATATATATATTTTTAATTCTATTTATAAAAAAAAAGCCTATACATGAATTTAATTAAATATATTTAAAAACTATATGCATTCAATAAATACAAAAAATAAAGTGTTGATGCGTCAATTTAACTCGTCTCGCTGTAGATTGAATAATTTTTTTATAACACAAAAAAATTAATATGTAAGTGTTATTAGCGTATTTTTTTATATTGAATAAAAGATATAACCATAAATAAAAAAATTGATGTTTATATATAATAAAATATTATTTCGATATTTTTCTGAAAAAAAATACTTTAAAAAATAACTATTCTCAATACTCCCCCCTTCAAAAATATGGATATTCTGCATTATATACTCCATTACGGATATTCTGCATTATATACTCCATTACCTTGCTTTCTTCCAAGAGAATAGATTAAATCTTACACATCTGGCGGGAAGAATTAAGGAAAAGGCTGGGAAATGTTGCCCCTTTGGAAATATATATATATATATACACACACGTGCAAGACAAAGTAATTATAGTGTAAGGTAATTACTTCGAAATTTAAATTATTAATTAACCTAATCTCTTGGATTAAAATAGTAGTATCTAAATAAATGGATATGCATGAAGAATATAATGTCTTTAAGAGGCTACAAATACAAAGAAACGAAGGTTCGGTTGGTAACTTGATAGGAATAAAACTCTATAGAAAGCCTGTGAGAATGTGATTGGCAGGACCATTTATTTTTTTAATTTAATGTTCATTTCCTGCTATCATATTCTATTATGCTAATCTATCTCTATATTGTTCTCTAATCTTTATATAAATGCCCACTAATCTTGTGCTTAAAAATGATCAGAAGCAGCAGCAACAAATTAACTCTTCTTTTCTACCTATCAATTAACTAAACCTTTCATCAAAATTAAAGATGATGCAACCAGAAGTTTTCCAGCCTTCATGGCCATTCTACAGGGTCATAAGCTCAAATAATCTTGACCAACTTGGTTTCTATGGTACTGACATGGATGCCTATGTTGATGCCTGTCAATTCTCTTCTTCGTTTGTCAACAATGAGGATATCTATGATATTTCCTCAATGTTTCCTGCAGTTTTCAATGGTGATCAGTCTGTCCAATCCCCACCTTGCGTAGAGGATTTTTTGATGGAGGGCTTTGAACCTAATCTCTTCAAGGAAATGGAGCTTATATTCTGTGAGAGCGAGGGAAATTCTTCTTCAAGTGAAGCATCCATGGACACCACACCAATTCCACAGTCAACACTTGAATTACCAGGGGAAGAGCTACAGCTTGAAAATCAAGTGAGTCTCTTTCATTTACTCAAGGCTTATGGAGAAGCCATGGATGGAGGGCAGAGTGAGCTTGCAGATGTGATCATGAGATGTGTAAGTGAGAGAGTTAGCCCAGCTGGTGAAGCCTTGGAGTGTCTCGCCTTTAATCTATGCCACGATCTTGAGAAGCAAGGGGATGATTATATAAAACGAGAATCCTGCAGGAATTTTGAGTTAGCTTTCATGGCATTCTACCAACTTTTCCCATATGGGAGATTTGCTCACTTCGCTGCCAATTCAGCAATCCTTGAAGCTCTTCCAGCTGATGCAGAGACAATACACATAGTGGACTTCGATCTTGGGGAAGGCATTCAATGGCCTCCATTGATTGAGGACTTGGCACACCTACAAAAGGCAGTGAGATTGACAGCAATAAAATGGAAAAAGGATGACTGCAATTGGGCTCCCATGGTTTGGAGTTTCGACGCAGCGAAAAGGAGACTTCTTGATCATGCAAGATGCTTTGGTCTAAACCTGAAGGTGGAGGAGATGGGAATTGAAGATTTGGTGAGTGAGGAAAAGAAGGCAAATAAAAGAGGTGGTGGGAAAGAATGGTTAGTCTTCAACACCATGCTCAGACTTCCTCACATGGGAAGGGCAAGGAGCAGACAGCTTGTTGAACAGTTCCTAAGGGTAGCCGGAGACTTGGTGGCCAATTCCGCCTTCTGCAACTCCGGCAGCAGGGGAATTATTACTTTTGGTGATGGTGATTCCTGTGAAAACTTGAAGAACAGTTCCGATTTTGGATCATTTTTCGAAGGGAATATGGCGCATTACAAAGCCCTGATTGATTCAATCGAGTCCAAATTCCCAGTTCATCACACAGAAGCAAGAATGACATTGGAGTGTCTGTTCGTGGCACCCTACGTCTCCTCCCAGGATTGGTACCAAAAGTGGGTGGAGATGAAGCAAGGTTGCAATCTTGAGCTGGGAAATGTGTTTGAAGGATGGAGGGTGAGCAGAGTGAGCCTGGAGGAAGCTAGAGAAGTGGTGGGAGACGAGCAAAGTTCTTATGGAGTAAGGATCGGGGGAGACCTGGGAAATGAGATGATTTTACAGTGGAAATCAACTCCGTTAGTCAGAGTTTCTACATGGAGAAAATAAAGCTAGAAAAATTAAAAATTATTTTTCAAGAAATATAAAAATAACAAATTAATTACTCCATGCTGCATAGATTCATTACTTCTAACTGTAGAAGAGAAATGTTTGTCTAGCTCAGGGAATAATTCTGTTTTGTATAAAAAGGGCATCGATGATGGAGGATGCAATATTTTCAGCTTTCTTAGTTGATTTAATAATTATTTTCTTAATTCTCCTTCTAATTTTATGTTCTTTTTTTTTTTTTTTTGAAATTTTGAAGAAAAATTGTCTTGGAGTTTTATAATTATATATGAAAAAAGAACTCCATGCTCATGAATCTATTAAATGATTAAAAAAATGTATATTAAATTTCATTGTTTTATAATTTCCTTCAATTAAATTAAATTTGTTAAAAGAAAAGGTGGTGATGTTCTGCTAGGGATTTTTTTTTTGTCTCTTAGTATCATCAACTAATGAGATTTTATTTTAGAATTATATAAAAAGATTTCCAAAAATCCATATAATATACTTTTGTTCTTTATTTACAGTTATCTTTTTCACCTAAATTCTTTAATTAATTCATTAACAAGAGGTCGAATGCGACCCATGAAACGACATCGTTTCCCAATTTTTAATCAAACAATTAATTTCTCGAGTTTTTCCCTCTCTTATCCTTCCGCTTTCTTCAACAAAACAAGTTTCGAAAATTCGAACACTTCACAGTATCTTACAGAAACCCTAAAAAAAGAAAAAGAAATGGGGGATTTCTCTGGAAAAATCGACGTAGAGAAACTAATCTCATTCAGCGACGATCTCGTCGCCGTTTTGAAGGATCAAAAAGACATTAACAACTTGACTCACTGTCTTCAACAGTCACAATCTCTCAAATCCTCTTGCGATGCTGAATTCAACGACTCCAAAACCCTAATCGAAGGTCTCTGTTTGCTAATTTTAAATTTAATTTGTATTGTTTTTTTGTAGATCTGATTGGTTTTAGCAATTTGGAGCAGATTATGAGAAAAAGATAGAAGAATGCAAGAAGAAAACGGAGAAGGCGAAAACGGAAGTTGTTTCCGATGCCGACATGGAGATTCTGGAGCAGGAATTGGAAGCGGAGCTTCAAAAAGAAGCTGCTCTTATGGAGGAGCTCAGATAAGTACTTTACTTGAGTTGTTTTGGATAATTATTTGTTATTATTTTTTTGGTGGTACTGGGAATTGATTATTGGTTTTGTTTGTTTAAACACAGTGATCAACAATGAGATTAGTGATCTGGAGTGTCAACGGGTTTCTTTTGAGGAACGTAAGCGGAATATGAAGAAAAACGAGAAAGATGAGCTCAGAGCACAGTGAGTATTTTTTCATACCTGGTAGATAGAAAGAAAGAATTGATTACTATGTGTTACTTGAACTGTTTGGAAAGAAAATTGTGAATGTGTTATCTTTTTGTGCGTACCGAAAATGATTATATGTTAGTAGTAGCTTGATTAACTGGTAATTCAGAAGATTGATTTCGATTGTTTATATTTTTTAAAGTCTTTGTGTTCAATCCCAGTTGTGAATATTGAATGTGCATTTGTTTTTTTTAATAACTATTGCAAAGACGAGGTGTTGATGACTGTGTGATACCTAGTAATGCTTTCCATTTTTGCTTGTGCTTGCAGGAGGATGCTTTCAATGTATGCATCTGTGACTAATATCATTCCAGACTTGGATGATCACTCCAAAATCTCTGGCCGTATCCTTTATATTACAATCGACTCGCATGAATTTCTTTTTGTTTTGTTTTTTTTTATTGTGTTGAAATTCTTTCTTCCTATTGGGTGTCTTTCTTTAAGGTTCAATGCTGTTTGCTAATCGTGGAAGGTTGACTGTCCTTAATATTGGTTATAGATATTGTGCATAGAGATAACAAGGCTGTTGAGAAATTTGAATTTGATCCAACAAAGATAAGTTCATTTGAAATATGTCAGAGCATCTGGGAGATGATAAATAAGCAATAGATGTTTGGATATCTTCAGCTGGCTTGTGTGCTTCTACTTGGTTTTAATGCGTCTTTCTGTAATATACTTGGTCACTTATTTTGTAGGAGGTGGTCTTCTTTTGTTGAATGTATTTGGCTTTTGTCCCTTCAGATGTGATGGTGCTCTTGTGAGGCATTGCATTCTAGTGTTTGTATGTTCACTTTTGTTGCAGCAATGAAATGTGATAGTTTATAAACCTTGTTTCCCTGCTATTCATTATCAAAAAAGGCTAATATTTTTCTCAAAAGAATGGAGAAAAGGAGAATGTTGATATGATTTTTCTGGATGAAAGCTTCGAAATCACAGCACATGGAGTGGAACTTTATTAAATGCATTTTCTCTTTCGTTTATATGCTTGCAGAACCACTAATTACATCACCCTATGGTTTATGAACTACAGGAATCCACCTGGGGAGTTCCTTGTGCAAGAACCATGCCTGGAAAATTGAAAGCCATAGGTACATACTCCCCTTATTTTATTCTATAATAGAAGGATGCATGTATAATAATCATGCAAGGGGTTCCATCTTCATCTGGTGCTTCCCTGAACTGTCACCTGACCTCGCTTAACTTGCATGACAGACTGATTGGAGTGAGGTGTCCTTGTTAATTGAGGTGTTGGGATGTGAACTGCAAGTCTTGGGCAAAGACTTGCCTTTGTATGCCTTGCAAACATAGTGAATGAAACTCCCATAGTCCTGCATTAAAAAAATAAATATATAAATAAATAAACATGAACAAGGATATTGTTCAGAGGGGAATAGAGATCGTAGAAGGCTTGTGACTGACATCAAGGAGAGGTGTATCATCAACTACCACCCATGGGACGTATTTGTGAGGCGGTCTGAGATGATCTGTTTCTTTGGCATTTTGTAGGACAAGCTGCATGTTTATTTTCTTGAAACATCAGTTCTAGCATTTAAACTTAGAATGCATTATGCTTCATTATACAAGTTGAACGACAGGAAAAAGTGCTTAAAGAAGCCAAGAACCATAGCAAGTAACTTCGCAACCAAAACTGTGCACCACCTTCTTGAAAATTTGAATCGCCTAATTCAGGCAAGCAAATCTATTTTTTTTTTTAATCAAATAAAATGTGATCATTGGATGAACCAAACCTCTTTTCCATGTCCACTGTCATAGCATTTCTTGATGGATTGTGTAGACAGTCCCAATTTACCAGAACATTCTTCCCAGGATTCTTCTGCTCCATTTCTATCAGGAGCTTTATATTGCTTTTCGATACACTTGATGAAATCGAAGTGCTTCTTCTGCATGGTAATGAACTGAAGATCAATTTCATTCTGTGGCTGAATTGTATCATCTAAATTACAATAAATGCTTGTTTTTTCACCATGTTTATTTCTGTTCACAGTCAAGTATTTTTCAGAGAGCAGGTTTTACCAAATCAGGCCAGAGGTTGATGGCACAAGCATGTATGATGTTCAGATAACATTCATCTTCCCCATGCTGCAAAATACCAAAGTAAAAGGTGATTGATCAAACAATGGAAAGAACAAGAAACAAAAAGAAAGAACAATACTGAAGATGGAAATTGCAACCTGACACTCAATGGTATTGTTGGAGTCTAGAATAGCATTTCCCCATGGAACCAGTCTGAGATTGAGAATGGTCATGAGATCAGTCTCCAGGACCTGAGCCAGGGGACCTGCAATGAAACTGCTGCAATACGGACACAGAGATTCATAATATAAAGACATTTTAACTTTCTCAGAATTGCGAGAGATTTTCCTGGACGTAACAGGAGGCGCTGGTTCCCGAGCAACATCGTACTCTGAAGAATGGGAAGGGGTGACGAACAAGAACACCAGAGAAGTGAGAAGAAGGAAAGAGAGTAATGGAGAAGAGCCCATCTCTTTTTGATGGTTGGTGCATTGAAAACTCAATATGGTTTGCGGTATTTATAGGTCTAGCAAGTGACGAGAAATATTTTTGTCCCAGTCAGACAATGTGACACCTAATGCCCTACCATCAATGCTCTGTGAGTAGTAGCTGAAACCCATCTAACATTTTTTCTTTTTAAGAACATATTCATCTGATAGACTGATTTATTGAAGCACCAGCTGAAAATGGAGTTAATTAAACATAAATACTGGAGATATGGAGATGGAAGTGACATGTTTTTTTTTTTTTTTTTTTTTTTAATTTAAAAAAAATATAAATTTATTTTAAAATTATCAAACAAATAAATTTATTTTATGGTTTTTTCTCCGTCTCTCCAGCCAGGTACACTGTGACCATTCTGTTTACCACGAGACTAAAGTCAACATAATCTCAGGAAACGAGAGATGAGCAGCAAGTGATAAACATTTAAGTGTGTACCCTTTTGCATTCAGTGGCTGGCGTTTATGCCATGACAGTGATGGCATCAAATGAGTTTATGGCATGTGCATCTTACGAGATTGAAAAGGTGAAGCTCTTCAAGTCGTCATATGTTTGCTATAATAGTCAGGTGCATTTACTCTCCTGTCAGTCCCAGTAGGGAAACGATTTAGGGCAGAGGATGCGAGGGTTCTTTTGCACTTTTTCCATGGGAGATAAAAGAGACCAGAAAACTGCCGTTCATCCTGCTCTGAGCTGTTAACGACCAGTCTCTGCTGTACACGAGTGGGGTGAAAGAAGAGTGATTCCAAGAAAGAACTCATGTCGTTTCTCATATTGGTAGGGATAGCTAGTAGTTGGCTGGTTGCTTCCGTTGCTAGCACTTGGTCAACTTCAGTCAGTCAGGCACAAGTGACAAAATTACACCACAGATTTCAAAAACATCGTTGGCCGGAGCTCAAAAACTTGGTTACAAGTCAGAAAACAGTGTCTCCACGGCAATTGATCAAAAGTTACCAATGCAGTGAGAACGAGAAGTGGAGGGCAGCTGTGGAACGGACAAAAAAGTAGGGGTGATTAGTTTTTATTCTATTTGGTTTGATTTTTACTTATAAAAAACAATCAAATTGAAATTTTATAAAATATAATATATAAAAAAAAAACTAAAACTGAATCAAAACTCGTTCAAACCAGTTTTGATCTGAATTGGTTTTTTATATTAAAAACTAAAACCCAACCAAATAATTTTGGTTTGGTTATTTTATATTAATAACCAAAAAATTATATTATTTTTTGGGTATTTTTTTCGGACTTTTCTAAAGAGTGTTTTTCTGTTCGGTTTTTCGGTTTTAGGTTTACAAAACCAAACTGAACCAAATATTTTTTTAAATATTCTAATCGGTTTTTTTCATGATTTAATTTTCTTGGTTATATTTTTTTTTAATTTTTCGGTTTAATTAATTTTTTAGTTTTTTTTCACCTTTTTTTTTTTAAAAAAAAAAAAGTCATGAACCATGGTGAACTCATAGGCATTCCATTAATAATCAGATACCTACCCTCTTGCAGTGTTAGAAAATGGTTGTCGCCAAAACAATTATACTGATGGCAACATTCTTTATGCATTAATGGAATACCAATTACCCTGCAGCAACCCAGACGCCAGCTGCTAAGCTGCTTTTCCAGTCATTTGTTACCTTTTTTTTTTTTTTTTAATGAACTTGAGAAATACAGGTGCCAAAGTTATTGCTCAACATTCCAAATCACATGCAGATTCTATACATATAAATAAGAGAGCTATAAAAAAAGATCTATTTTAAGGAACTTTTTTAAGATGTTAGCCAAGGCCATGTAGCTCAAGTGTCTAGACCGCCCAGTGTCAAAAAACTCTCAGCCATTGAAAGAACTCGAGCATGCATCCTTGCATCAGATTTGACATCATATCCATAAAGCAAAATCATTTGAATGCTTACATTCAGAAGAGAGTTTTTTATGAACCGTGTAAGCTTTAGGCAAAGCTTGTAAATGCTAGGAAATCAACACCATTTTCTAGGCAATCAAGGGTGTCAAGACAACCTTAGTTACAAGGCATAGGATTGCTTAAATAGGTTGGTCGAGAGAGTATTGAGGTTTCAGTCAAGAACTTACCTATATGCGAAACATATTTGATTATGTTAGCTGTTTTCATTGGGGTTTTCCCTATTTTGGATGAGAGGGACACCATCTTCCCTCCAAATTAGACGTTCTTCACATAATGCAATCTTATAATACACTGAATAGTAAGTGCAAAGTACCCTAGTCATCCAATAGTACGGTATGAGTGATTATTACAAAGTTTTGGACTAATAGAGTTTTGGATTTTGAACAGTTAAAGCAAAAATAAAATAAAATTAATTGTGTGTTTGATATTTGTGATGCAAGATGATTTTCAAAAGTATTTTTTGTTTGAAAATGATTTTTATTTTAGATTTTACTCTTTATTTTTAATATCAATATATCAAAACTATCAAAAAATATTAAAAAATTCGATGCATTTTCAAATAAAACACTTATTTTTTTAAGAAATATAAACTAAATATTACTTTTAAAATAAACACCATTAAAGAATAGAAACCACCCTCAAGAAAATACTATCAAAGAATAGAAATAATTAAGAGCTATTGTAAACTGCATGAAGTAAATTCATATTAATTTCAGATTAGTATATTGGTCCACACTCCTTAGCAAGTCCATATCAACTTTTTTTTAAATGTAAAAAATATGAAGGGTATGAAAAATATTTTAATAGTGTTATTAAACCTAATCAAATGAGTTGATTTTTAAACTTCCACTCAACTCTTTGCCAGACCCAAGTAACATGAGTCTTGAAATCATGTCAGACCGAAGGTGTTTGAGTTTGGCAATCATGCCAGATCTAAGACGGTTGAGTTTACATGGTTGCTAGACTCAAGGCGGTTGGACCTGTTATGGTTGTCAGACCTAAGGTTTTTGAATCTAACGCCAAAGATTTATATAATTTTCGGGAGCCAGACAAAGGTAATGGTTTTTTTAAGGACTAAAATACTCATGGAAATATGTTGAATGGTCTCAAGACATCTAACTAATAATTCCTTATGGATTTTTGATGTATTGTTAAGAAAAAAAACAACAAATACCTTTGCCATACACTGCTGAATTTCAATAAATAAATGCATAATTTAAGCTAAACTCTGCTATGCTGATACCAATTGCTAGATACATGCCCATGCTCTCGCAACTTTAAAAAACTCTAATAAAAAACAAAGAAAAATTACTCTTGTAAGCTTTTCTTGTTAACAATACAAGGATGTACTTATTGTCCTCCAATAAAATGATACTCAAAGTTCTCATGTTCTGCTCGTTAATTTGTTGTCTAAACTTTTTGTTATCTATCTCTAATCCTCCTACTTGGGTCTGGTATGGTTGCTAGATTCATGACGTTTGCATTTGGCATTAGCTTTTGGGCCTGATGTAATTGCCATACCCAAATATCTTTTCTCTCATTTGTTTCACTTTCATTCTTTTCGTGATCTAAGTTGTAAAAAGTTAAAAGAAAAAGAGAGAGAAGAAGCAATAAATGAGAAGAAAAAGAAAATCAAAGAAATATTTATCCACTCGTTAAAAGATGAGAAATTAAAAATAAAATTATTATTATAATTCATAATAAAAAATCTCTTTATTTATAATAATTTTCTCACACTATTTAGTTTTTGTTATAATAATATAATGGGACCAATAAAAACTCATTAATGTTTACAAGTCATTTCTTTTTCTACGTACGGTTCAGCAAATAGTTCCACAAGGTGGAAACAATTTGCAGGAAGGTCCAAAATTGACTTAATTTAATAGTTTTAGATATAGGATCATTGAACCCTTAATTGATGTGCCACTTGAAATGTTCTCTTGATCCAACTGCCGTCCATCATTCCTCTGGTGTTCACTGCAATATAAATAAGAATAGTGTAATGATTTTTTTTTTTTAATAAAAAAAAACTCACTTACTTAGCTTACGGGGGCAGTATTATAATTGCAAAAGGATCAATAAATCATTGTAATATTTATTGAGGTCAAATATGTTTTTGACTTTTTAATTGTATAATGTAATGACTATAATGTAATGACTAGAATACTATTGAAATTAAAATAAATATACCTTTGATAAAGGGGCGAATTCTTCTTTTTGTTTAAAAATGCATAATCAATTTACTTTGTTATCCCTTGAATATTTTGCTTTTAACACTTAGGCCTTAGGATTTATTCATCTTTTCAATATGGTCATTTTGTAATTATGGAACCAATACAGGGGTAATTTCATATTTTAAAAAGAGTACTTAAAATTTGATCCTTTTTTTTTTTGGATTTTTTTTTTTATTTTTTTGTAAAATGTTTGAATATTTTCAATTTCATCATTGAATCAATGAAAATTATTCCCCCTCTTGTTTTATTTGTTTAGCATTTAGTCTTCATTCTTTTTTTTAGGGGGTCTTTTGTCGAATTATATATATTTTTAATTTTATTTTTTAACATTAAAATATTATTTTACCTTTTTTTTTGTTTTCGATTTGGTCATTTTTCTTCTGATTTTAGGTTTTTGTTTTGATTTATTTTGTAAAATATTTGAATATTTTTAATTTCACCATTGAATCAATGAAAATTATCCCCCCTTGTTTTTTTGTTTAGCATTTAGTTCTTATTTTTTTTAGAGAGATATTTTATTAAATTGATTTTTTTTAATTTCATTTTTTAATATTGAAATGTTATTTTACAAGTCAACTCATGATTTTGACACCAAATTATATGCTATGAGGATGATTGAGTTGTTTCTTGTTTGCCACCCTAACCGATACCATTCCTGCTGCTCATACTTGTGTTAGTGGCCTTTCCACCTTGTTGTATAAATTTTAATTTCATTAATTACAGGGAAAGCAATATGCTGGCTAATATTGAGTCATCAACAAACTATGCAGGTCTTAGAAAATATCCTGAAAATATATTCCTTAGGATCCTTAAACTTCTAAGAGGATGACCAGCCATGATGATGCAAAATCCTCAACAAAGACATCCAACTTCCATGTCATTTTGGGAACCACTTTCTTACAAGTTGAAACAAAAATTAATTAGCTCGATCGATGAACTGTAAGAATCTCAATGTCTTGCCCATTCAAGAAAATGATAAATTTGTGATGACACAAGGCACATGCTTGCTAATTAACTTCTAATATGTCTGCCAAATCCTGGAAATTTTTGTTTTCAGCATTAAGTAGGTCTGTCCATGAATTCTTGTTTCACAGCTGTTATGGTTGTTTTTGTGGAAAAAATAAAATAAAATTGTATAGGATAAAACCAGGTTATCAATTATTTTTTAGTTGGCGTTTTGTTTTTTTATTGGAACGATAAATTTCGTTTCTAGAATATTTTCGTAATTTATTATGAGTTTCCATGCTTTGGGAATATATATAATACAAAATATATGATTTCAAATTCAAATAAAAAAATAAATTAACTTCAAATTATACAATACAAAAACAATATCAAATATCTAAATATAATTTTAAAACTTAAAAACATTTCTAAATAGTCAAGATTAAAAAAAATACTAAAATAATAAGAAAATAAAAGGTTTTAATACAAAAAAATAATAATCAAATATCATATCCATCATTAACATAGAAATAAGAATTTTGATCGTATGATGATATATAAAAAAGTTACCAAATAGATATTTTGATAGATGATGATTGCCACTAAGTTCATCCTCTTCATCAAAATGAATCATTTCTTTATTTAAAGTTAAAATAGATAAAAATATTTTACTAGTCTTCCCACTTAAATCGTTTCTATTCAGTCAAGCACTAATTTATTTATTTAATAAGTTAATAAGGGAAAAAAAGAGAAAAACTCACACCAACTCAATCAAATTTTAAGCAAAGATACAAACAATGTTTTTCAGAAATAAATTCATTAAACTGTAAATAGTCCACAAATTTAAATTATTTCTCAAGAACTTTAAACTCCAAAAATACTTCATTATAAAGAAAGGTGACAGATCATTCAATGGTAAGACGACACTCATGTACAATGATCCTAACCCCTTACCCTTATTGCTCTCGGTTGTAAACACAGCTATTTTCCTGGTTTTGGAAATCTTGGAGCGTTCGGTCCACGCTCTTGAAAAGGAAGGACCCTCTAAGCTAATATATCCAAAGCTTAAAGTTTAAACCCCTGTTTAATGAAGGCAAAAACCTTTTCAAGAGACCAAAACAAAGTGAAGTCCACACATACTGACCTGTCTGCACCAATCCAACGTGGCTGTAACTTGACGCCACGTTGAAACTGTTTAGATTTCACACTCAGGACGAGCCATTCTTCTCACCTTCATAAGAAATTCGGAATGATCCGAGATCTTTAGCCAGAATTGTGACCATAAAATAATCATGCCACTAATGATGACTTGTTGGAAGCATTTTTACACAAATCGTTCTCTTAATCCACGATCGTGTTTTAGCAAGAAGCTGTAGAATTCAAAAAAGTATAATGTTAGAAACTTAGAATGACATAATCACAGGATGAGACAGGATTAAAGCTTGCAGCTGGAGCTGAAGTTCAGTACTGGGAACTTGATTTTCTAATTGTGAAATCATCTTCAGAGCCCTGCGGGGCTTCTGGACAAAGGATGCGAGGTTAACAGGTCAAGTTTAAGGCAACACGCATTTAGTCTATAGGTTTTCCTGTGGTGTTAACAGGCCATGGCTTTGGCAGCAGAAGCTTCAGTCTCCAGATTTTACTAGTTCTTGACTTCCAAGCTCACATGCCTGAAACTTGCGCTATCAGGGTAAAATGATGGATTAAATTGATTGAGTTATGCACACCTACACCATCAAATATTCTTAACATCTTATTCAGGTTTCTTCTCATTAATGGAGTCGAACCATCCGTGACATTGTCGGTTTCGGAGCTCAAAATCAGAATGATTGCCAGTGCCAGACTAATGATATAAAAAGAGAGCGAACAGGACAACAATTCGAAACTCAGGCATTGAAACCTGCACAATTCTGAATAGGCTAGACTAGTTTTTGCATATGGATATCATAGCAACTCGCAAAAATGCACTAGAGCAAACTACTTGAATCCCTTTTCAGGAAATTTCCAGAAAGCTCTCTTCAACCTTGGAATTCTCTTTATTGTTCTCAACAAACGTAAAATTGTCAGCCCAACCATGGTATGGATGGATAGGACTTTCCTCCTTAATTGAGCTGACACTATTAGGTGGATGATTTGCAGGCATTTGGCTTGATTTTGCCTTTGTATGAACTGCAGATATAGGTGGTGAACTCTCCGTAGTCCTGCATTAGTAGTAGGGTTATCAGTAGCACACTAGAGAGAAAGAGAGAGACCAAGGATTAAGGACTGACCTTTCCGAGTGATTTATTATTCACGACTACCCAAGGCATAAACACATGAGGCGGATCAAGATGTGCAGTTTCATAACCATTTAAAGCTTGAAGCTGCATATCAACAGGAAAGAACAGGAAAGACATCATAGTGCTACAGAAGAAATATCAGAACTGGGAAATGATGAAGTTAAAAAAGTATTCGATGTTACCTTTGCTCCAGTTCCATTGTTATAACACTCCAAAATAGGTTCTTCGGACAATCCAAGCGAGTTGAAACAAGACTGCCAATCCGAATGCGTTCCATCGATAACAAGGAACTCAATGCAGTGAATCAGTGCATAATATTTGTCCTGGATTAGAGAATAGATGAATAAATCTATTTTCAAATAATTTATTTTAAAAACATTTGGCAATAATTTTGCTTCGAGTTATTATGAACATATGCATAGGGTGATTATAGCCATGGAAGAATAGAAAGGAGGTCCCCTACCACATCATTCCAGACATTGATGGCGCAGGCTTGAATTTTATGCAGAAAACATTCATCACGACCATTCTGCTAATTTGGTAAATTTAGATTTGCATAAGATAAATAAAGCTACTACTAGAAAAGAAAAGAAAAGAAAAGAAAAGAAAAGAAACACGAAAATTTTTATGGTGGTTGCACATCTCTATCACTATGGTACCCCAGCATTAACTGGGCTAACATTTTCTGTTGCCATCCTTCAATGGAAATGACTGTGAAGGCGTAATGCTGGTTTTTGATGGTTATAATTTATTCTCTTCTTTCCATCTTGCAAACTCAACAAGGTCAAATACTCAACCATGAAAAAAGAGAGAAAATGGACCCTCGTTCTTCATGAATGGTGAGTCCACAGTAAATCCTTCACTTTTCTGGTATTCCATTGTCCTGTTTGGAAACGTAGAATCTTACAGATTCTGGCTCTATGAGCTTAAACAATTTTGCTTAGCTTTCCATATGAACAATTCTTAAGCTGCTTCAATCCATTGAGCCTTAAAAGTCTCTCAGGTTTTGGCAATGCAAACACTATCATTCCAAATCCAAAGCAGATGGTGATCTCCATGTAGTTGGAAAAAGAGAGAAAAGAAAAAAATTTGGCCCTACCGAAACGCCATTTAATTATAAAGTACGGGCAGGCAGATGAGTAGATGACAATTTAAATTTAATAGCAAATGAAGATGGAGAAGATGAATATGACCTGACAAATGATGGTGTTGTCTGTTTCGTTGACATGAGCATTACCCCAAGGTACCATCCTGAGATTGGTGATGGTGATGAGATCATCGTCGAAGACACCTGTGAGATTTTGGATAATGAAGGTTGCACAAGATGGGCTTAATGCTTCATAGTAAACAGAGAGGTTAACCATTTGAGAATCCATGGAGGATGATATCTTGATATCTTCGAAATCTGAGTGAGAAGCAGCGTGAGATGGAGGTAGAAGGAAGATCAAGAAGGAAGCAACGATGAATGTGAAGACTAGTTTTGTAGAAGTCATTTTCTTTTTTTGTTAGCATAGTACGTAGATGTTTCGATCTTCACAGAGTATCAAGTTATAAAGGTTGTAATTTTGATAATCATTAACGGACAACAATACCCTTAATAATTAATTTCACATCTATGTTTAAAATATTTGCATTTTCCTTCTACAATATCTAAGATTAGAAATTAACTAGTTAGGTGGTACGCATTACACTATGGATTTATATTTTATTTTAATAAAATATTTAAGTTTTTATGAATCTAAAACTATTTGGGTCTTGCACCTGATGAGATCCAAGTTTATTTTAGGTCTTACACGAGACCTAAGACTATATTGAGTTTTATTCTTAATAGAACTCGAGGTTATTTGTGTCCTACACATGACAGGACCCAAGTTTATTTTAGGTTCTGCATAAACCATGATCCAAAGCTATTTTAGATTCTGCACCCGGCAGGATCTAATGCTATTTAGATCCTGCAACCAGCTCATGAGAAGACTAGTTTTGTAAAAGCTTTTTTTTTTATTATTATTATTAGCATAGTATGTAGATGTTTCTTCACATGGTGTCAAGTTATAAAGGGTTGTAATTTTGATAATCATTAACGGACAACAATACCCTTCATTAATTTCTTATATATGTTTAAAATATTTGCATTTTCCCTGAGTAGGATTTTTTTTTATTTAATAAAAAAAAAATTTTCTTTTATGGTATTTTAATTTTTTCCTATTTATTTTTTAAAAATCAAATATCATGCTTGATAATTTTTTTTTATCTATTTAATTTAGAAATTATCCAGTTTAGAAATTTTAATTTTTCTTCTTCAATTTAGACCGGTACTAGTATGAAAGTGGTTGTTGATGCAACTGGGCTTGTAAAAATTAAAAATTATAAGCATTCAAGTGGGGATATGTTATAACTAAATGAGAATCTGACACACACACATACATAGTATGTGGATGGCCCAATAGATATTTTTATGAATTAGTAGGATATGTTAAAAAGGCAATAATAAGAGATCCTGACATTGGATATCTAACTTAAATTTTTCCAGGTAATTTTCTAGGTAGTTTTCCAATTAAGAACCATTTCATCGGTCATTGGACAATTGGATTTATGAAAATTAGACCTAGGAGTTGTTGTTTGGGCCAATTTTGTTGTTTTTCCTAGGTTTTTTTTTTGGATTCTGTGTTAATTTCCTTTGAGCTTTCGAATGTTTATTTATTTTCTAGTAGAGATAGGGTTTTCTAACCTAATTAAAAGTAATGTAAACCTCATAAAGAAACAAACTTTATAGCCTTATTTTCTGATAATAAAATTATGAATTTAGAGTTTATATCTGCAATTCTTTTTGCTTATTAACTTTTTGTGTTTTCTATGTTGTTGCTATCCTTATAGTTTCCGCTTGCATCATTTTTTATTTTATATTTCCACGGACTACTTGAAGAGAAATATCTAGTAATAAAATTCTAAATTATAATTTTTTAGCGTTGACCGTATTTGATAAATTTTGTGTTACTTGTGTTTATTGTTTTTCTTTTATTGTTTTTATCTGTGTTAATTTGTATCAGAAAGCAATGATTCCCAATAGTTTTTGTTATGTGAAATTATTATTACAGTCCATATTAAAAAGTTTTCTGATCTACAATGATTTCCCCGTACTATTTAGCTTTTGGTATAATTATTGTAGCATGTGTATATAAAATGAGCTTCTTGGGTATATGAGATTTCGGGACCATTTGTTTTTATGATGTTTTTTTAAAATTAATTTTTTATATTTTTAAATTGTTTTATGATAATATCAAAAATAAATTTTAAAAATATTTTCAAGAAAAAAAAACAATTTAAAAAAAACCTAAAAACACCATGATTTAATTAATTCTTGCCTAAAGTTACGGGCTTCATTTCTTTTTCCTCCTTTTTGGTGCGGAAGAATCCATGTAAGTATATTCCTAGTCCACTGCAAGGGACAAGGAATTGCTGTTATAAAAACACCAGGAACCCTGTGATGCTGCTTTAAGGTAAAACGAAGCATGCTCTTAATAGTTAATTCTACATTTGCAATGGCCTAAACACAACAGCAAATAGTATTTCTCATTCTGTTCTGGCTAGACTGATCTCTACAGACCAACACAAGAAAACTCAATCTGAATACTATAAATCTTCTGGAAAGTTAACCATACACCCACTAGAGCACATTGATCAAAAACACCATGATTTAATTAATTATTGCCTAAAGTTACGGGCTTTTTTTTTTTTTGATAACCCAGGGTGTCCGGGCCAGCTTGCGCGCACCACAACTAATTCTCGGGCTCACTGAATATCCTGCAAGCCCAGTGAGCATGTAAAGCACCGCGGGGGTGACAGGCGTACACAAATGAGGCTTGAACCCTGGTATAGAGTAAAGGAACAAGTCCCTTCAACCTCTGGGCCACAACCTATGGGCTTCATTTCTTTTTCCCTCTTATTGGTGCGGAAGAATTCATGTAAGTATATTCCTAGTCCACGGCAAGGGATAAGGAATTGCTGTTATAAAAACACCAGGAACCCTGTGATGCTGCTTTAAGGTAAAACGAAGCATGCTCTTAATGCTACATTTGCAATGACCTAAACACAACAGCAAATAGTATTTCTGATTCTGTTCTGGCTAGACTGATCTCTACAGACCAACACAAGAAAACTCAATCTGAATACTATAAATCAGCTGGAAAGTTTACCATACACCCACTAGAGCACATTGATCAACAATATCATATCAGCAAGTCAAGATTCCACCTTAATTCTTTGAGACCATCGAGCATGGTTGATCTCGGGACTTCAATTTATTGCCGGAGCTGATGATGTCAGGTTGCTGGTTTGGTCTACATAGCAAACAGAATTGATGTGATTTTCCTTCTGCGATGAATTGCTCTCCAGAGGAAGTGATTTGCAGGCCTCTGGGATTTTCGTCCCTCTGTAAGCCTTGCAGATATAGCTCACAAAATTCTCAAAGTCCTGCATCCATATACCTTCTATTGAGTTCGAAAGACAAGGTGACATGCTTCCGTTAACTAGCTAGAGTCTCAGAATTATGATAGACTAACCTCCCGGAGTGGTTGATTATTCACCACCACCCATGGCACAAATCTATGGGGTGGTTTGAGCTGGGAAGTTTCAGCTGCATATTTTCTCTCGAGCTGCATCTCATCATCATTCAAGCTCAAACAATCAAAGAAATGAAACTTGGCAATGGTGTAAATAGGATCAGATTATCATAGTGTGGTTAACAAGAACGAAACTCACCACTTCCCCATATCCACTCGTGTAGCAATCAATTGGTGCTTTGCCCAGCCCACTCATACCAAAGCAATTAACCCACTCGTTCATCTTGTTTTCCAAGGACATTTTCTCAACACAGTGTATAAATCTAAAATGCCTGACCTAAATCAAGGGAAAAAAGTGAAAATCAATCCATCACAAGCTGCAGATCATAGCAGGCCATGAACATGACTAAAGATTCTACTGGGAAATTGATTCCGACAAGGTAAGCTTACCGCATCAGGGTAAATGGTTACAGTGCAGGCTTCGATAGCATTTAGGAAACATTCATTCGTACCATGCTGCAATGTTTTCGACACCCACCCATAAAAAAAATGTGATTCAAAACATAGAATTAACCTCTAAAAAACAAAAAACAAAAAACAAAAAACAAAAAACAAAAGATTATCGCTGTGCTAACCTGGCAAACAAAGCTGCCATTAGGTTGGATGAAAGCATTTCCCCAGGGAATCAATCTGAGATTGACAATGGAGATGAGTCCTCTGTCAAAGACTTTAACCAAATGGTTCACTATGAAATCTGCACAATATGGGCACAGAGTTTCATAGTACAAAGACAGCGTAACGTTTTGACTGCTGCTAGTAGATGCGATCAAGAACAATGCAGTGCAGATGAAAAGCAAGAAGGCGGTGAACAATGAAGGACGAGAAGCCATTCCAAAGTGCAAAAACTCCCATGTGAGACTACAATGGCTTATAAATTTTCCTTTTGCAAAGAGTAACTGTGACTCTTGGTGGGGCTACTAGTAATTATGGTCTCTGGTTAGCTTTTTTCCTTTTCCTTTTCCTTTTCTGTTTTGGATTTCACAGAGATAGGATAACATTCTAATCAATTTTTAGTCTTTTTGTACCTTCAAGTTTTCTTGGCTTTTGTTCATGATATTGTATTTTTACCTCTGGGAAAAACAAAAAGGAGAATGGAGCAGGGCAAACTTCGAGGCTCCTTGCACAGCCTGAGAAAAAAAAAACGTGGACTTCTTTTTTACCCTTCCTAAAAAGGCTACATTAGTTAAGAAAATTACAAGGTTCATAATCCATAGAATCTATAAATAGAAAGAAAAAGAAAAAAAGTAGTATTGTGTTACTCTTTTCATTTTAAATGTGTAAAATACCAGACTATTGAGAACTTGTTTGAGAGTTCATAACTTGTTGTTTTTTGGATGTTTTTTTTTTTTAAATTATTTATTTTAAAAAAATTAAATTAATATTTTTTTTATGATTTTTGATATTCTAAAATAAAATAAAAAATTATAAAAATATATTTTAATTTTGAAAAATACTTTACATCACGGAACACCCTGGAAATGCTAATTTTTATTAGTTTTAGGAAACCTAGAAAATCCCTCTATCTTTATTTTTTTAAATTTTATTTTTTAATTAAAAATATATCAAAATGATTAAAATGATGTTTTTAAATGTATTTGTTAATTAAAAAAATATTAAAATGATATTTTTTGTATTTTAAAAAAAATAATATCAGTATATTAAAATTATTAAAAATACCTAAAAATTAATTATTTTTTTTCAAATAAAAATTAAATTTTAAAAAATCAAAATTACCACAATTCCAAAAAAATAAATGAAAAGTAAAATAGAGCATTCTTTTTTTAGATTAATAAAGTATAGAATTGTTTAATTTCCTCCCTTGCTGTCTTCCAACTGTCGGTTCAAACTTCGATGTGCTAGTTAGATTTTCTTTTGAATTTTCTGGCCACGATTCAATGAAGTATCGGCTACGAGAGGCTGCGCCACAAAAACTAGGTAGCAATGTCTTAAGACTGGATGGGCTCTGGCCCATTTATTTGAGGCTTGTTTAAAGCCATCCTGGGCCTATTGTGGGCTGTATCTTGCCATGATTCGATACCCCATCACACAAGAAACAGTTCATTTTAAGTATTCTTTCTTTTTATATATAAATTCATTTTCTTCTTATTTTCATCTCATTTTTTTGCTATCAATCCCTTATACATGTATAACATCTCACCAACACTTAAATAAATTTTTATTTTATTTTATTATTGTCTTAAGATAATAATAATAATAATAATAATAATAATAATAATAATAATAATAATAATAATAATAATAATAAAGACTAGTAATGACATATCCTTATTTTATCTTTTATTTTAAAAATATAAAAATTTATTTAAAAAAATATTTCAAAGACATATTTATTTTCATGTTTTCTTCTCCATTTTTTTGTTTTGAATTTTTTTAATTTTAAATTCATCCTGTTTATAAAACTCAAATCCAAATTTAAAAGTAGCTTATTTAATAATTAGGATAATATTGAAACCCACTTCTTTATTTTTGCTGCATACATACACACGTATCATAGAACCATCTCAATTTAATAGCTTAAACTATTAGGTGAGGTTCCAGAATATGCTTCTGCTTAATGTTTTTATCAAATAAATAAAAATAGTAGGATTCAAACTCGTGACTACTTTGTTATTAATATTTTGATATCATGTTAAAAAATTATCTTAATCTAATAGATTAAATTGTTAGGTAAGTTTTTAAGATATGATTTATATTCTTTTTCTAATAAAATATATATAATGGATCTGAAAATAATATAATGGGGTTTCTTTTTCTGAGGATATACTCATGGATTGGAAACCAAGATACAGTGGTCAAATCAAATTTATAGGAAACCATTAACAAGTGAATGAATCATATTTTACGTGTAATACTGACATGAATAAATGAAAAAAAAAAAAATGGAATCTTTCTATTACTTAAAAGACTGACAATAGCTTGATGGAGAGAGAGAGAGAGACTTTAATTTTTAAATCTAAAATATCCTAGAAATGATGTGAGAGTGATATCGATCATGCATGGAAGAATCATTCTATGGAGTATTTTTATTTATTTATTTATTTATTTGATGAGTAAACTATGAGACATTAGCCTGCCCAATTAATATATATAATGCCTCTTGATGCATATATATTGTGGAGCACCGCGAGCTGCTACAGTATGTCTGCTGGAAAGGTGAAGGGTCCTTCCTGGTCAAGCTAATTGTAACCATTATTCAAACTCAATTTGTTTAATTTTGTGGAAATTATTTTTCAAGTTTTTATACGTTTGTTTATTGTTAAGAAAGTTGATCCATGTATAATATTTTCTACTACATAAAAAATTTGTTTTAATTTTTAGAAAAGTATTTTTTTTTATTTTGTTTGGAAAATATTTTTTAAAAAATTATGAAAAAATAAAAAATATCTTGTTATTTATTGATTATATCAAATTTGATCTTTAATATTTTTATTACTGTATATTTGTTTTGAATCTTTTTTTTTTATTTCATCCCTAAGAATTTGATGTAATTTGATTTTTATATCAACATTGGTCCTTATTCTTTTTATTATTGTTTTCTTTTCTCTTTATAATTTTTTTTAATTGATTTTTTATTTATTAGATTTGATCCCTATTCTTTTAATTGTATTTATTTTATTTAAATCAATTTATGAAGTTATAATTTTTTTTTTTAATTTCATCTCTTAACTTCTTTATATGTCAAATTTAATCTCTATTATTTTTATTGTTATTTATTTTATTTGAATAATTTAGAAAATTAAATATATTTTTTTAATTTTATTCTTCCTCAACTTTTTTATATGTTAAATTTGATCCTTATTCTTTTAATAAATTCAAGAAAAAAAATTAAAACATTAAAAAATTATTTTTTAATTTATTTTTCATGACATAGTCAAATACTAGAAAGTGTTTCTCAATTTATTTTATATTACATTATTGAACATTAAAAAATTATTTAATTTTAAAAAAATTATTTTCTAACAAACAAATAAGACATTAAATGTTTTAATTTTACGAGATAGGTGATGTTTGGATGTACCTACGGGCCCTGAAAAAAAATATTAAAAAGAGAAAGGGAAAGGATTAATTACTTTGAACGTTTATGATGGTTAATAAGTCAATCATTATATTGAGATTGTCCTCCCTGCAAATTCAATAATTACACAGGGATTAAAATTTTTTCTAATAATCTCTCAATTAAATTAATTTATCCCCTTCTTAAATTAAAACAATGCCATATCATCTAACAATAAGAAATTTCTATCATTAATTTCTACATTTCACACTTGGCTGAAATACCACCTAGTGAAAAATATAATTTTTTTTTCAACTCTTGTTTTAAATAGTCCAATTTCATTTTGTTTTTTTTAATTGCTATAATATTCAACTATATCATTTCTAATTCTTCCCCTCTTTGGCCAAAAGATTTATCAAGAGGGAGATCAATTTTTTTTATTTAATATCAATTTGACTCTAATAACATATTCAAGCATGAAAATCCAACATCAACACATAAATTCATGATTCAATTTAGTCATTGCATAATATTCCATAACAAAATTACTCATCAATTCATCAAAATAATTATATCCAAACTTAAAACAAGTTGGCTTACCACCCAAAATCCAAGAAAATGGTGGTAAAGGTCTTGAAGACAAGTTTTCCCCTTTTTCCTCCTAACCTTAGCTTAAAATTCCATCAACTCTCTTAGATCACTTTATTTTGATGAATTTTAGTGTGGTTTTTTGTAAAATTCTCACAAAACCCCTCTCTCTCTCTCTCTCTCTCTCTCTCATCTCTCTCTCTCTCTCTCTCTCTCTCCTCTCTCTCTCTCTCTCTCTCTCTCTCTTTCTCTCTCTCTCTCTCTCTCTCTCTCTCTCTCTCTCTTCTCTCTCTCTCTCTCTCTCTCTCTCTCTCTCTCTCTCTCTCTCTCCTCTCTCTCTCTCTCTCTCTCTCTCTCTCTCTCTCCTCTCTCTCTCTCTCTCTCTCTCTCTCTCTCTCTCTCTCTCTCTCTCCTCTCTCTCTCTCCTCTCTCTCTCTCTCTCTCTCTCTCTTCTCTCTCTCTCTCTCTCTCTCTCTCTCTCTCTCTCTCTCTCTCTCTCTCTCTCTCTCTCTCTCTCTCTCTCTCTCTCTCTCTCTCTCTCTCTCTCTCTCTCTCTCTCTCTCTTCTCTCTCTCTCTCTCTCTCTCGTCTCTCTTCTCTCTCTCTCTCTCTCTCTCTCTCTCTCTCTCTCTAATCTTATGTCCAATTACTTTGAAAGGAAATAATAGCTTCTATGATAAGCCTCTCACTCTAATATACAATCTTAACAATGAGTCAAATTTTTATTTTGTCTTTTCATAATATTTTTTTTTATATAATTTTTGGATGAAAATTCTCAAATCCCGACACCTGCTTATAATAAAATTTTACCAAGGTTATTTCAAGTTTAATTTAATTACACACTTGTACTTTTGATTTTTGTATAAATCATTTCCATTAAATTTTTTATTTATGTTTCTATGTTTTCTATTTTCTAGGTATTTCAATTTTCCATTTTATTTTTTGACCCATACATAACATTTCACTTCAAACTCTTGAGACTATCATGATTCCTATAAAAGTTGAGAATTTATAAAAATATTGTTACTCATTTTTGTTGTTTATTCATTTTATTATTAATTAACTTTAAAATTCCTTTTGGAGTTTACAAAAAAAAATGTGATAACATTGTTAGTGCTTGTTACAACTTTTTTTTAAAAAATAGAGATTGTGTAATAAAAAATAAATACATGCATTTACAAAAATAAACCGAGAATCATATGCATTAAAAAATATAGCTTTTTAGGCAATGTTTCTCATGTAAGATAACATTGTTAGTGCTTGTTACAACTTTTTTTAAAAAACAGAGATTGTGTAATAAAAAATAAATATGTGCATTTACAAAAATAAACCGAGAATCATATGCATTAAAAAATATAGCTTTTTAAGCAATGTTTCTCATGTAATTAGGACTTAAAATGACTCAATTTCAGGGTGGAATCCTTTCTCAATATCAAGAAGTTAACAAAATAGACTGACATCAAGCAACCTAGGTTAACATCAAAATTCATGACCCAAGTCATGGAAACAATCCCAAATCAATAATTTACTGTGCAACTATCTCTTTCTTTTCCATTTCACTTCTTCCTTACTCATGTCTAGCCTTAATTAGACTTTGGTTGGATGGAATCCTGGGTTAAAATGATGAGTTATTAGAGAAATAATGACTAAATTGAAAGAAGAGAGCTTGAGTTTTGGTGGAATTAAAATCGGGACTCATTTGATAATTCTAATAAATTCAGAGACCGAAGTGAAGAAAAGGAAGGAAAAGGATAGTACGTGAAGAAGACACATTAGTGTGTAGGAGGTGGCAGCGAGTTTCAGGTGATGTGTTAGGTATCATATGACCTCTAAAAGCGGTCTTTTTTAGTGTATATGGAACCTTCTCGGCCTCCATAATCTTATTTTTTTCTATAATATCCCACATCAAAGAGTGAGGACTTGGGGTAGGGTCTCATATGAGCATGCTTACCTTGACTAGTAAGATGTGTTTTGGGTTCATACGTGGCTTCCAAGAATAAATCAATGAGACCTGTGGGCTAAAGCAAACAATATTTTGCTAGTGAAGTGGAGTGTTACAATTTGATATCAGAGTCCAGCTCACTGGCTGTCCAATGGTGTTAACAGGGTCATTAGGCTCCTTAAAGGGGTGGATTCTAATATTTCATATCGACGGGTGAGGACTTGGGGGAGGGTCTTATATGAGCATGTTCACCTTGACTAGTAAGATGTGTTTTGGGGCCATGCATGGCTGTCAAGAACAAATCCATGAGCCCCTAGGCTAAATTGGATAATATCTTACTATTAGGGTGGGATATTATATTTTCTTTCCCTTATATCATGTTGTTTCTTCTTCTTCTTCTTCTTCTTCTTCTTCTTCTTATCAAATCTCAACCCCTCTAGTTTAAATCTTTTTAAAAAACAAAAAAACCCAACCACATACAATGGAACACAAACCCAAAAACATGATGTTTTCTAACTGTGCGTGAAGGCAAAAAAAAATAAAAATAAAAAAGTAATTATCTATACCAATTGTGAAACAAATCAATACAAAGGGTCAAATTAAAAAATGTTAATATGATAAATTAAAAAAAAAGAAAAAAAATTGATTTGTGTTAATACATAATGCAATTGAGTGAGCTATAATAATTGCAACAATGGATTGCATGGACCAATTAGTTTTTGTTAATTAGTAGAAGTAAAGAAAAAGTTATAAGTGAGGGGCATCAAAGGTGTCATAACTTATTTTTGGTTATTCCTTAAAGCTTACCTTTTTCCTTGTAAAAAAAATAAAAAAAAATACAAAAACAATAATAACAAGAACAATGAAAATTTGGCAAAAGCTAGCCGAGGAAGGTTCCAAATATATATAGAAGAATGAAGCTAAAGTTTTGGAAAAAAATTGAAGCCTAATAATACCACATTGTATCCAAGACTGGAAGGGCAAAACATAATTCAAAGTCAAATCATATGATTTTTGAACGGATCTAATTAATTCCTGTGACATAATTAGTTTTTTAATAAGCTAATTTGATTTAATCATGGGCCGAATTAACAGTTTAATTAAATTTAAGAATTAATTTGGGACAAAATTAAAAAAATTTAATTAGGTGAAAAGGATTTAATTATACTTTTAATGGCTCAAATTAATTTTATTAGGGACTTAATTGGTGAAAAATGAGTTTAGGGGTAAAATTTGAGCTTAATTGAAAAGATTAGAAGTTTAGAGGACCAAACTTAATTTTTACAAAGTCAATTGACTTAAATCAGGGGTAAAATTGCAAGAAAATTAAAAATTTAGAGTAAATTAGAGGTTGAATTGAAGAAATTCACAGCCGAGAACCTTATAAAAAAGGCGCTAAACTTCAGGAATTTAATTCGGTTGAAGACAGGGTTGAAATTTAAAAATTAAAAGTTTAATGGTCAATTTGCATAAATCTAAGACTAAGAACCACAATGAAAAATGTGTTGTTTAGGGTTGATATTGAAGTTTGGCGAAGATAAAATTGTATAAAATCAAAAGTTTAGGATCAATTATGAATGCAATTAAAAGAATTAAAAGCTAGGAGATTAAATTGAATTTTGGTCGAATTCCAAATTAAAACCCTAAAAGAGAAAACAATGTCAACATGTCGTCTAGTTATTGTTCATTATCTTTCACTTTTCAAATAAAAAATATGATTGAGTGGCTACCTTTTAAGAATATTTATTGTTTCATTTCTCAACCAAATCGGACAAATTCTACACCACCAGCCACCCACCTCTCATGTCATTCTTCTCCTCCTTTTTTGCTATAAACATTGTAGCCATTTGCGTGCATAATGAATGTTCTACATGCAAAAGAAAAATAATTCACATGGTCATTGGGTCGGGCTAGTGACCATGTGAGGCTAGGTTAGATCTATTTGAACCCAACCTAGATGGCTAGGTCGGGTCCAGCTCATTTATTTTAAAATAACATATACAATAACATTATAATGTTAAAAAAAAAGGAATATCAAATTTTTCAAAGGGGATTTTAAAAATATTTAGGGGTCCTTCACATGTTTTTTTCCAATAATTTTTCATAATATCAAGCTGTAGACTTACATGGTAAAATATAGATCTAATATTAAAAGTACCCAGGTTTTTTCAAAACTTCAAAAAAAATAAAAAATCCAAAACTAAATTATTTTCCTCCTTTCAAAAACATTTTTAAAAAACTTTCATGCATATGATGAAATTCTAAAATTATATCTAGTTTTATGGTAAACAAAATTAACTTCAAGTTTTGAAACTAATTAGTTAAATTAACTTTATAAAGAGCATAAAAAGAAAATAAATTAATTAAATTGGAGTGTTAGGCCGCTCTCAATATTTTTTCATATTTTCCAAATAAAAACATAAGAAATAATTATTGTTATAAAAAGTAAATTATTTCATGTGCATGATCGGATCATTCTCATGTACCAATATTTATTTATTTATTTTTCCTTGCAAGACAGAGATAGAAAAACTAGAAGATGGCGTAGGTCATTAATGCTTTGAAATGTATTTTAAACTCTTGACATATTCAACTTCGAGACTAAATAACATTAAGGAAGGAGCTGCCTCGTATGATGATTATGACATTGCCTTATGAATATGTGTGACATCAGTGTAGAATATATCCAGAATAACATTTCTTTTGGGTATTTGTCGATTCTCGGCAGGTACCAGGCATTGAAATTAATTAATTAGTAATTTAAGAACAATTAATTACCAGAAATTGATATTAATTTGATAATGTGTGTGTATATATAGACCCGGGCTAGGTAAAGTTGTATACCATTATTTTGTACACATTCCTAAGTCAGATTACCAGAAGACAAAACTTGCCTTTGACGTTAATAAAGTGCAATCAATTTAATTCCTGAAAATAAAATAAAATTTATCTTCTTTAATTCTCTTTAATTTCCCACCATGCATACGTATTGACAGCTATATAAAGTAGTTTAGTATAAAAAAATTTGGATTAAATTCTATTATTGATCTGAAGCAACCCATCGACGTACAAATCAAAATATTATAATAATTTTACTTTATTTAAAAAACTATATGTAGCGAAATAACTATATGTTATTTCACAATGTGGCTTGCAATACTAGCTATAAGTCTATTATTCAAAAGTGTGTAAAAGAAAATCATTATTAAGATATTGTTTTTAAATTTATACCTACAAAACAATATTGAAAACAAATTTTAAACTAGTCATTCATACTCGAAATGAAGCCTTCACGAAATACTATTTGACATTGATTTCAATCCATCTAATTGATTGATTATAGCGCGAAAGATTCTCTCTTTTTTTTTTTAATTCTTGATTTATTTTGTGATTTAATAAATTGCTGGCTTAATTTTAAGATTTCTCAATTTTAAATCGCAATACGTACATGCATCCTTTTCTCTCCGCAATCAATCCATGTGTGTGATGTGTCATGTGTGAGTGAATATTCATCTAAGATTAATTATTTGTTAAATTACAGATATCAATTCCCTATAGAATTTTTTTTTTAATCAATAAATAAATAAATTGAGGAAGCACTATATATTTATTTATAGATCATTATTAAGCAGTTCTATTATTAGCTAAGAAACGCCAAACTAATCCAAGTTACAAGAACAGATTTCTTCTTTCTTTGGTAAGAGAACAACTCAACCTCTAACATAAGAATGAAATAAAAATCACAAGAATTAACAAATTTATAAATTAATTCGACCTTTATATTACGTGTCAACCATGCATGGACGACATCCAACACGAAAACTTCAATCTATCTACCACATAATATTCCAATACGTCCTGTTCTCTCTTTAATTATTAAATTTGCATGCCAGATTTTAGCTTGTAGTTTTTAATTAATTTAGATGGGAAAACTCTCACCTACCATCGCATAAACATTTGATTGGAAAACCCCACAAATATTTACAAATAAAAACCCTAAATAGACAAATTAATATTCAAGATTGGAGCAGTGATTGTATGATGCTTCCTTGAAACTTCAAAATCTTTTTTTTAAAAAATTAAGGATTGGAATGTATGAACATCACATATATAATCATGATGCATGGTCCATGGATGATCATAATAACATATAAAGAATAAATATCGGCAACGATGCTGATGCATAATATTATTATTAATTATATAACATTAGACTGGTATAAAACGACAGACATCCTCATTCTCAAATGATAGTCGATCCGGATTATCGTGCATGTAATTAAAAAAATCGATGAGGACAAGAGAAAGAGAACCAAAGTATTGCTAGGAGTTGACTTTACAGGCTAGGTGTTGGAGTGAAGCTTTCCAAGGATTATGGTGGCGTCCTCTAGCGTCGTTGCTCCTCCATTATTCTTTTCACTAGATGAGCATCCGCCATTTTTTCAGGTGGGTTAGAACTTTTTTTCTTGATCGAATTTAAGAGAAATGGATTTTGGTGTGATGGGTTAGATTTGTCACAGAAAATTATGTTGGTGCATAATTAATTACAGAAATTAGTTATCCAGACTGTTCATTAATTAAAACTTAATTCCATCCCATAATTTATAATGTCTCCTACGAAATTCGAGAACTTATTATTATATATATATTATATAGCATCCAAGTTTTCATATGCCTCTTCCTAAAGTTGATAGTGTATTATATAAAGTATTAGAGGGACTGCAGTTTGATGGTGTGAAGTTGATATTAATGCATGTTTATGGGTTGCTTGGGATTCAGGAAAGGATTTTGTTGTTGATTTAATATATACTGGTAATTATAGTGTATTAATTGTTATAATATTCTTAATTATTGTAACGCTTCAAGTAGCCAGTGGCCTCATAAACTAATCAAATGGGTTTTGCCTTCACATAATAATAATAAAAAAAGCTTAGGTTATAATGAGTGGGATACTTAAGTATTTAAGTTCTTAGGATATGAATGGATTCAACATCGCAAATTTGGTCCAAAAATTTATGTGTTAATTTTTTTAATGAATTAAACTAAGTCACGCTTCTTATTAAGTCAATAATCTTATCTTATGCTATTCTTTTTTCATTTTTTATTTTTTTATTTAATTTATGTTATTGTCAAAGAATTTGATTTGCTTCTCTTTTTAAGAATTAGATTGTCTATCGATATGCACTGAAAAGTACATGAAACTCTCCTAGAACATGCATGCTTTGATGACGCATAAACGAATATTGGACAACAATTTGAACAAAAAAGCAATCTAAAAACCTAATTTATTGTCTTATTAATCCATTCTAGCACATAAGCATCCTATGATGATAATTTAACCATGGTATCCAAACCAATTTAAATAATATTTTTTAAAAAATAATTACCTTGTTCAATGAATCATAGATAAAATATATATGAATATTGTGAAATTCAAACTCAAAATCCAATAAAAATATATGCAATTAATATTGAATAAATATGAGTGTGTAGAACATTTATAAATGAAACTCAATAGGTAAGATATAGACATTTAAATTTTTTATTTGATAAATAATGAATAAGATATGAATATGGTAGAATGTTGATCATATGTTAATATTTATTATTATAGTGGGACAATTTTTATATTCTTAACCAATATATAATTCTAAGGCGCTATTTGCGTTCCAAATAGCGCTTGATGAGAAAATAATTTTTTTTATTTAAATTTATTTTTTTATGTTGTCGAATCGTTTTGACATGCTCATGTCAAAAAAATAATTTTTTTAAAATATAAAAATATTATTTTAATATATTTTAGTAAAAAATATTTTGAAAAACAATCATTACCCCACTTTAAAACACCCCTTAAATGTTACATTGTACACCTCTAAGTTTTTTAATTCCATACCACTCACATACTCAGTTATTTATGCTCATCATAAGCAGTAATATTTTTGACTTCGTACGTAATGAAGTTTCCTATATATTATTTTAATTTCCTTAAGATTCTAGTTTGGACAAATTAATTTTAGACAGTATCCTTAATTAATTAGCACCTAACGTGACGAGATTAATTTTATTAGCGCTGTCATAGTGATCATATTAGTGAGAGAGTATCCGATTCTCTCTTCTTCTTCTCCTTCTTTATCGTGTAAAAAGGCAAGAAATATCAGATTTTCCAACTCTTGTATGGCAAGATCCCTGTGAAGAACAGACTTGTACACCCAAAAAGAAGAAGCTGTGGTCTGCTTTATCTTGTAATCCCATTCACAGGTTCATACATATTCCAAATCCTATACATGTGGGTAGAATGAAAAAGTTCCTTTGAAATTAAAAAAAGTCAGCATAAATTTTCAGGAATAAAACCGATACAAGAATATATGCAAGCTATAAAATAATTAATCCCCCTACCAAAAGCTTAAGCTAGAGATGAAATAGTATTAATATTTGAAATTATCTTAGTGAATTAATTTTAATAATTGCGAGCATCGATCAACACGATAAGAAAATAAAAATAATTGAAAACATTTTTTTTGTTTTGAAAAAGCACTTTCCAATGTGATATTTATAAAAGCAATTTGAATGGATATTAATTCAGAAACCCAGAAAAAAAAAAAAAGCGATTCTAGATTATAGCTGAATTTTAGAAAGAGGGGACCCTTAAGCCATATTGAGTCCCCGTTTTTTTTCTAGCAAGGATCAGATCATGTGATTCCTTGAAAAAGGACAATTTCTAAATCATCTTTTAATCAATTTCTGCTGTCTGCATCAGCGACAGAGGAGCATCAAACACATGCATCAACCCAAAGTGAGTTGAAAACTTTAGCAATGGAGCGTGCAAATGTAAGAACCCCAACTGCTCAATCACACACACACGTTCATATCTCAACAAAAATTTTACTTTATTAGTTAAATTTCAAGCAAACACACCTGGTGTGTGTGTGTGTGTGTGTGTGTATTAGTCTTTTGTTCATGTCCCAGCTAATCACATTAATTACTGGCAATCGATTCTGTATTATTATTTGATTGGGTTAACGTTATCTTGTTTAATTTTTGGATGTTAAGCCCCGATTTTCACACACACAAAAAAATGCACTTAGCAATTAAATTGCTTTCATGTATTTAATATTGTAGTGCATCTGTATTTTTTAAAAATATTTTTTTTTATTTTAAAATATTTACAAATACATCAAAAGCATTTAACAATTTGATTTTTTTTAAGTAAAATATATTTTTAAAATGTATTAAAAAATTTATTGTAATCCGAAACACTTTCATATATATATATATACATGTGTGTGTGTGTGTGTGAGAGAGAGAGTAATGACAGAGAAGAGCCTAGTTCATTTACTCAAGGAGGAAATGACAAAAAGAGTAAATGAAAAGCGACAATATTAATTGGTCGGAACCAAACCCGGCATGAATTTCCAAAATTAGTGCGAGGAATAAAAGCCCAAACTTTATAATTTAATATACCACATGCGAGTAATATTGATTTTTTAAATATCTTGACAAATAGTAAATGTATTACTAATATTAATATTAATATTATTTGTTAACGTAAATGTACATATAAGTTATAGAAAATGCTTCATAAAGGTTGAGAACAAGACAAGTGAATGGCGAAAATAATGAACTTATAATTCAAAAGTTTAAGCTTAATTTTACATTATAGATGGTTTCTTATTCATCATGGATATATACAAGCCTCGCTCATGTGCAGATCTGTATGTGAAACCAAGTGAAAAGTTGGTTTGGACTCTTAGTGAAGAGCGGTGATGATGGGTCGATGAGTAGGGAAGACATCGACTCCTAGATAAGCAAGACTCTTGTAACATGTTAGTTGCAGAAAGTATCCCATAATATTAGCAGTTGAGGACAGAAAAGTGAGTCATTTATATACAAAAAATTAAGTAATTCAATAGTTTATATTTTTAGATTAAAAGTGTCATCTATTTCTTCATATATATTCTAATCTGCTTGCTAAGCTCAATTATAGATGGATTAAAATGGGTGGCTTGTGGTTTAAAAAGATTTCAAATGGTACACACTTAACTAGATTCATGTTATACAAAATAGTGAAAAATGTTTTGTCTACTAAGCTTTAGAATGTTCTAACAGATGTTATTAGTGTCAACCAATTAGCTTTATTTGATGGGCATAAGTTTTTAGATAGATTCATGATAGCCAATGAGATTGTTCATGGTATTCATAACAAGGGAGGTCACGAGTTCTTATTGAAAGTGGATTTTCATAAAGCTTTCGACTCGATTTTGTGGGAGTATATTGATGTTACTATGGGTTATATGGGATTTGGTTCTCTTTGGAGAAAATTGATTTTTAAATGCTTATCCACCTCTAAAATGGCCATCCTGATCAACATCTCTCCTAGCAGAGAACTCAGCCTAGAGAATGGGCTAAGGCAATAGGACCCTCTTCCCCTATTTCTCTTTGATATGACAGTGGATAGTTTGACTATTTTATTTAACAAGGCTCTATATTCAGGTTATTTCAAGGCTCTTCAGACTGATCTAGGGCATTATATAATTCATTTGCAATATGAAGATGGCACTTTGATTATTTCAAGAGGATTCTCCGTTAGTTCAAGATCTTTTTGAGTCTTAAAGTTAATTTCTATAAAAGTTATCTTATATGAATTAACTTGGATGAGAATTACACTTTATGTTTGGCCAACGCAATTTTCTGTCGCAATGATTCTTTTCCGGTCATATACCTTGGGTAGCCTTTAGGTGCCAATCCAAGTAGGCTTTCTACTTGAAACCGGTGGTGTCTCCTATTAGAGCTAAGTTGAGTACTTAGAAAGGGAATATAAGCATGGTTGGGATGATATGTTTGATTAAATCAGTTTTAAGTTATTTGCCTTTATGTGTGTGTGTGTATAGAGTGGTAGTTTGAATTCTATAGAATTTAGGTGGCTTCGTATAAGGTCATTAAGTCAAAATCTCTTACTGGTCTCAGCTTGGAGTCTCTGTATCATAAAACTTGTTGGCTTTGCTCTTTAAATAGGTTTGGAATCTAAACAATGGAGTGGCAAAAGACTAGCAAGAATTTATTCTTAGAAGTATCAACCTAATTTTGCTAATGGGCTTCATGTGTTTGCTAGTTTTCTTTCTAAAACCTGACATTACATTGTTTCGGCTTTCTCCTCAAGCAAAAGCATAGCCATTCCACTTAAGTCCAACATTGGGTTTAAGGTGGGTGGTGGCAGTAACATTCATTTTAGACCAATTCTTGGCTAGGTACTCCAACTCCTCTTCAGAAATTATTTTCTAGACTATTTAATCTTTCTTTGCAGTAATCAGTTAGGCTTGCAGATGTGTATAGCTCGGTTGATAATTCAGTCGGCTTGACTTGGAGGAGGAATCTCAAGTCCTGTGAGCTTTGTATATGGAAAGTTTAATTGTAAAGGTGGAGCATGGTTTAGTTTTTTTTTTTTTTTAAGGTGAAGATAGAAATGTATAGAGAATTCTGGCATTTATTTAGTTCATTCAGGTTACAAATTTCTAGATAGCTTATCTACTTTAGGGGCTCCTTCTTTTTCTATTTTACTTTGGAAAGGTTTCGCACCTCCTAAAATTGATATGTTTATATGGCTCCTGCTTAATAGTAGTCTCAACATTAGGGGTTTTTTTAGCTTAGAGGGGGATTGTTAATTATGAGGATACTATTTGTCCTTTTTGTTGTAAGGAGATTAAGACTAGTAATCATTTGTTTCATCATTATAGTACTGCATGGAATTTTTGAGGTAGATTCATGCATTGGTTCGGGTGTGGTGTTTAAGTTGTCTATTGAAGGATCCTGAATAGAATCTTCAGAAATGGTATAGGTTGGTTAGAGGCAATTTTCAGTGTTAAGCTATTATTATTTTCTGCAAAGGCTTTTATTGGTCTATCTAGTTAGTTCGCAATCAACTTATCTTGGAGTCCAAGGTCCCTGATTATGATATGATTTTGTATCTCATCTTTCACCGTTTGGCTTTTTTTATTGAAATCCTTAGTTATAAACTTCAATTACACAAATTCTGATTTGGTTAGAAGTCCTTAATGTATCTTGAATTGAACTAGTCAGTTTGGTTTTTGTTTATTTGCTCCTTCTTTTAGATACTTATATTGTAAGTTTTTATTCCTTCAGTCACCATCTTCTTAATGGTACTCTTTTAATTTAATTCTAATTGATTACTATAAGAAAAAAAAAAAAAGCCTAAATATGGATGCTTTTATTTGTTGTATTTACTTTGATGAGTTTTTTAAAATTGTTATTTTTTAAAATTTTATTATTTAATATTAAATTGACTCAGAATTAATATTTGTTTTCAGTTCTATCCTTCAAGATTTGAGTTTTTTTATATTAGGCTTCCTAATTTTCTTCAGTTTCTTTTTTATTTGTTTATCTTTGTCTCATTACTTAGATCATGAATTTAGCAAGTTAGCTTGAGTTGACTCATATTTTTTTTTAGAATTCTTTTTCAAGCTAATATTTGTTACATTTCTTCCTTCAATACTAAGTTATTTTGAAATTGAGCTTTGTAATCTTTTTTTTGTTTTTCTTCTATTGAGTTTTCTTATTTGCATGATTTGGAACATATTGTTTAATTGGCTTACCTGGTTTACTGATTATTTCTTAGATTTTTTTTAATTAACTTATTTTTCTTCAGTTTTTTTTTTTAATTTTATTTTTTAATATTATGTTTGATTTATTTGAAAATCGACTTTAGCTTCTTCTTCTTTTTTATCTTTTTTTATGTTAATTTATCACAGTTTTATAATTTGACTTGTATATTTAGCATGCTCATTTAAGTTGACTCATATCAATTTTCTTTTTTCTTTTTTCAATTTGTTTTTTTTTTTCCTGTTTTCATTTTCTTGGATGGAGTTCTAGCTCTGACACCTTTTATATTTTGGTGACCATTCTATTTTTTTTTTTTGTTCACTATAGATTCTAATAATTCTTTTTTTTTTTATTTTCCCATAAATTATCATTATCTTTTTTTTTTATCTAGTTAGATTATATACCTTCTTCTTTTTTTTTTGTTAGTCATTTTCTTACTTATTTAAAAAATATTTGTTTCTCCCAAGTGTATTTCTTTTTACTTAATAAAAGATATTCCGATCCATGGCATAGCATACACCCACAAATCTAGTTACAAGCTAAACACAATAAAACCCACAAATTTATAACAATATGGGTTTACAATAACCCAAAAAAAAAACATTAATAATAATAATAATAATAATAATAATAATAATAATAATAATAATAATAATAATAGCTACATGAATAAATCTGGCCAACAAAAAAAACCTTCTCAACAAAATCCTCAAAAAAAAAAAAAAAAAAAAGCAACTTCACAAATAAAAACTCAATCGACAAAATCTCATAAATCTAGAAATCTCAAAAGACTTCATAAAAACTAATACAAAACCTTCTATATATGCTTTAATTATTATTATTTTTTCCACCGAGAAAAAGATCTCTCCCCCTTGGATCCAATATTCAAGAGTTTTTGTAGATGAAAGGAAACACTACAAAAGAATCACTCTATACGAAAAGAAATACTATAATACTAATAAAACTGGAAAATTGAAATATTTTTGAGAACAGGAATTTGATATAAATTCCAACAACTTTTTTCTTTTCTTTTCTAACAATTGAGGCCCACATACGGGTCAGAACGAAAGGGAGGAAATTTTCTCTACACGAGAAAGGCTTCTCTACCTAGCTGGTTTGTTTTCTTGCTTTGAATGACATCCATGCATACATGTACAACATCACATGTTAAGTAGAGAGGAAAACCGTATCATATAATATAAATTAATAATCTAATGGAACATACAAAAATTTAGGTGAATAATTGTTTACATGTCCCAAGAGGGAGAGGGAGAGTGAGAGACTATCTTCTTTGTCAAGATCTAGGGTTCCTATCCCCTCTTTTTGCACAAAGAACTGCATCTCTTTTTTGTCTTGCTTACTTGATGAGTTTTCATTTCCAAAATCGATGCCTCGTGTCTTCTGAACAGCAGTTTTTCTCTCCTATCTCGGAGTAGGAGGTGAGAAGGTACATGGTTAACTATGGTCACCTTCACAGGGGCCCTAGTTCCAATTTCGTTTTTAGCTTTGTAAATCTGTCTGTAGCCCTAAAATCTCTTGCTATGCAGTTGTCTTTGTCAGGTGAAATAGAAAGTTTAGACTAAGATTTGGGACGAAAGATAGGAGTGGAGTCAAAAGGAAAGATCATATGGAGGAAAGCAACCATACTGGATGTTCAAAAACAAGTGCCTCTCTACAAGATCACGATGAGAGTGCTGGTGGAGAGAATGATGAAGAAGAAAGTAGGCCTAAAAAGGGAGGAAGTTCAAGCAACAGCACGGTCGAAGAAAGCGAAAACAAGTCTTCAGTAAGACCCTATGTTAGATCCAAGCTGCCAAGGCTCCGTTGGACGCCTGAGCTTCATCTTTGCTTTGTTAAAGCTGTGGAAAGACTTGGTGGCCAAGAAAGTAAGTCAAGATACCATATTTTTGCTTGAATTCTCAAGAACTGAAATCCTCTCATGACGGTCATAAATTCAGATTTAAATTCTTCAGTCTATGGATTGACGTTGTAAAAACAAAGTGAAAAATTCTTATTATCAATTTTTTTTTTTTGCTAATTCCTTGGTGCAGGAGCGACTCCTAAACTGGTTCTTCAACTGATGAACGTTAATGGACTTAGCATTGCTCATGTCAAGAGCCATCTACAGGTAGTTTTATTGAAGAATTAGGATTAGTTTTCTAACAATTCCTTGGAAATATATTATTGACTGCAGTTCATATATACATGCCATAAGGTGATTCAACATGTTCTAATTTTCTATTTCTTTTCCTTCTTGGCCTGGAATCGTAATCAGATGTATAGAAGCAAGAAGGTAGATGATCCAAGTCAAGGTAATTAAACTCTTTACATTCCGTTCCTTCTTCTTGACTTGATGAACCATGAGGATAGATGAAGTTAGGGTCTCTTCATTTTGTTCTGATCCGTACAAGTACTGGCCTTTATTACATGCAGGCATGGCTGATCATAGGCATCTTGTGGAAAGTGGAGATCGCAATATTTATAACCTCAGCCAACTTCCCATGCTGCAAGGATACAATCAGTACCAACGACAAAATTCCAGCTTCAGGTATCAAATATGCAATCAATAGGCATTCTTGTTCTCTATTTTGATAAATTAAGAATATCTTTTTTTGTCCATAAAATTTTTTCTTCCTGTTTTCTGAAGGTATGGAGATGCTTCTTGGAATGCTCGTGAACATTTTATTTATAACCCTCATGTGGGTCGGTGTGTAATCGATCGAACCAGACCAGGATCCTATGGAACAGTGGCTGAGAGGATCTTTGGTAGCAGCAACAATGGCAACTGGAGTGCCAATTCTGCCAAGCTCCAAATGGGTGCTTCCTCTTTGATTGCACAATCTAAATGGAAAAATGAAGAGCTTAAAGGTGATCAACAATTGCCACAATCATTGCACAACAATAGATTCTGGCAACCCCAACCAAGTCTAAGCCTCATTGATGTTAGCCCTCTCGTGCTCCCTCAAATGCAAACCAAAGTAGGGGAGAGTAGTAGTGCACATTTTAAGAAGTTTCTGCCTTCAGATTCAAAATCAACAACTAGTACTGTACAAGAGTGGAAGACACTGAAAAGAAAGGCTTCAGATTGCAATCTCGACTTAGATTTGTCTCTGAAGCTAACACCAACAAAAGATCATGAGAGCAACCAGCGAAGCTTGGAGGACAGTGCTAAAGTTAACAGTGAGCTATCTCTCTCTCTGTACTCTCCCTCATCCTCGAAGCTTAGTAGATTGAAGAGAGAAGGGGATGGGAATAAGGATCATGGAAAAAGGGCAAGTACTCTAGATCTGACTATATGAATGAGACATTCCAAGTGAGATCTTGAGGTACTTGTCCAAAATATTGCAATTCATATGATTGTCTTTTACCATCATACAAATCAATAGCAAGCATTTCTTAACTTCGAGCTTGCTTTCTCCAATGTCTCGACATCACCACCGATGCACAATCTTGCCTATTATATGAATTAATTCCCGTCTGTATATAGCATCACACATATGCAGTCCAATATTACACATGCAGCTGCCTTGCCCTACCTCTTACATAAACTAGGCGGTCCAAGGTTAACCGAATCCAGTCATGATTTATTCTTTTATATATTTATTCGCACCCATCGGATGCCATGACATCCGATGAGACTGTTCTGAAAAACATCGCATCTATAATGAGTCTTTCTATAACCTTAACTTAGGTCTGATCTCCAATCTTGGTTAGAGATATGCTTGGAACTGAAGTGGGAAGCAAATGAAGGATATTATAAAAGGGTAATATTCACCATTTAAACCATCCAAATGAGCTAAATTAAACTGTTAATTTAAACTAGCTAGGAAGATCTAGCTTACATTTAAACGACATGGTATGATTTTATTCTTAAAACATGACTCGAAACATCTGTATTTTGACGATTTCCACCATAGAAAGCAAATTACATTTCATGGCAGATTTTATTCTTGTGCTGCTAACTTACTCTGAAAATCTGAAAGTGCTTCCCCAGCTGATAAATCAGTTATAAAGCAAACGCATAGAGGCTCCCCTTAGTGCCTGCAGTTCTTTCTTCAGATATTGAAATTCCACTGCAAAAAATACACAGACTTGAGAGATCTTTGAGAGTGTGACGGCAATGATTTATTTTTAAAGTTATTTTTACTTAAAAATACATTATTAAAACGATTCAAGAATATAATAAAAATAAATAAAATTTTTAAAAATATAATTCCAAATAACCCTTAGTTACATGACGGAACACAAACACTTAAATAACAATCGGATCAACCTATAATATATTGTAACTCATTGCATATAATAACATATTTTATACCAGTGTGATTAATTAGTCTAGCTTCAAAGGATCAAAATCTATGTAATAATTCTCCAAAAACGTAGCATAATTACCTTCTTTCATAGCCTTTTCTCTCTCAAGTCCTTCCATGATCTCCTTTATACGAGTATTTTCAGTCTCAAGAGCCATTTGGGATTGCTGGTAGAGTGACTCTTGTAGAGATAACCAATATACTTTGACCTGCATTTTTTAAAAATATTTGAAAAATGGATATTGATCATTTGTTACACACACACCATTTTTAACCTTTAGAGGAGATGATGATCATGGGAGATAAAATATTTCAAGCACCTACGTACCTCTTCGGCTTTGACATCTCTTTCGAGTTTTTCTACATACACCAGCTTCCGAAGCCGGGATCTTTGAGCAGACAATCTGTTGGCCATAATTCTACAAAAACAAAACAAGGGCGCCAATTTAATTAGGCAATCATATAAAAATTAATCTATATATATTCGACATAAGAACTACGTACCAAATTAATCACAACATTCGTTTTAAAAAAAAAACAATTTTTATGATTTTGTTTGGTTAGTGTTTGAAAACGAAAAAATAAATACAAAAAAAAACATATTTAATTAAAAAGATATAGATAAATATATAGAATAAATTTATTTTTGAAATAATTATGAACTTAATTTTTATCTTTCTATGCTTAATTATTTTTATCTTCTTTTTTTTTATCCAGAAAAAAGCTAGGGTATAGAATAATATCTCTTATATAATATGCTTATTGTAGGATTTAGAAATGGTATCCCTAAAATTTACGGGTATGACGTGTATTGCCAATAAGTTCCGATTAACTTATGTTTGGCGATGCCGTGCATGACCATAAATATTGAGAAATTATATTACTACGTAAATCTCAAATTTAGCAATCGTGTGGGCTTGTGCATATGCATGCGGCACGTGTGCATAAACATAGTTAGGAAATAGAAAATAATAATTTAAGAAACTGAATGACATTTTAGCTAGAACAATTAATTTTTTTAAAATTTCATAATTGCAAGATTTAGCAATTCTAAAGCATCTATAATTTTGGCGATGACGTATATTAATTTCCAATAAGCTTTGATGATCTTATACTTGGTAATCTCCGACATGTCATGCATGAGAAAAATTGAAGTACATAATTAATTTAATTTTGGTAGTTATGTGCATCAAATAAACATAGATTATATAAAGAAATATTAATAGTGGTTTCAATTTATTTTTCTAAGAACTTTGGCAATGATATATGTAGTCATTAAAATAGTTTAGTTACTATCTCAAGATATATAAAAGTGATGGGGATAAATGAGACAAAAAAGATATATTTTTGTATCCCTTTTATTTTGAAATGATAAAAATACACTTCAAAACTATCTTAAAGATATATTTACATCAATGATATATGTAATCATTAAAATAGTATTTAGTTAATATCTCGAGATATATAGAAGCGAGGGGGATAAATGGGACAAAAATGATATATTTTTATGTTCTTTCTGTTTTGAAATGATAAAAATACTCTCCAAAATCATATTAAAGATATGTTTACGTTATTATTTCTCAAACCAAACACGTTTTTGTATTTTCTATATTTGATATTTTTATTTTAAAACACTAACTAAATACAACCATTTTAATGAATTTATATTTGATAATTGATGAACGACATGTCGCTGAAAATATTATTTTTATTATATGTGCTAAATTTTTAATTTGGGAACGCACGTGTCACATAAGCATAGAGATCATATAAGAAAATAACAAGTCAAGGGAAAAAATCAACCGTTTAATCCTTTTCGATTTCAATTCCGAGTCTAGATCAGCCTCTTCATGCCTCCTCTTGCACTGTGTATCATTCTGCTGCTCAGCTACGGTGCAAGAACCTGGAATAAAAGGCGCTTTTAATTAATTCCAGAGAATGAATTATCGTTGAACAAGACTTTTTCAAAATAATTTGTGACTTCGTCAAGTTTAGTAACACTTTGATCTCTTTTCAAGAGGCCTCTGGTAGTAAAACTTGTTTTTTTTTATAAAATAGGAGATATTTATTAATCAATTGTTATAGTCATTAAAAACATGGTTTTAACAGAGTAGTAAGAAGCTATTACCAGTCCCCGACTTGACAAAGCAGGGTTCCTTCAGAAAAGCAAATGAATCTCTAGCCGATCCAAGGAGTGATGGAACCCTAGGGCGTGAACTCACATCCATGTCAAAGGAGGAAGCAGAGTGACTTCTCTTAGGGTTCAGCATTTTGGAGGGTCGATAGAGATTTGACAAGCGGTGTTACCTACAAATAAGCAATATCCATATTCTTAAATAATAACGAAAAACAATCAAAACAATAACAAGAAGAAATCAGAAAGACTCACTCACTTGGAAGAGCTAGTTGTTTGAGAGCAATGAAACCTTGTTAGGGCTTGTCAGCTATTTATATAAAAAAATTTCTTTTCAATTATTTGGCTACAGCCAAAAATATAGGAACCCCAAAGTAAAACGATTAAAATCACTAAAAATCCAAGAATACAAGGTAAGTTTTTGTATAATGAACAAGAACAACTTGGATCGCCAAGTTTAGACATATTGTGGCCTCGTTTATTTTTCTTTATGAGGAATATATGTGGTCTTGTACACAACAGACTGAAGAAGAAAGTGTATCAGACCCAGAAGAGATTTATTTAGAAGGTCATTAAAATGGCTTCCAAAGCTAGCTATATATAGGTGAAACACGCACCGACTCCACGGAAAAATTGATTTATATTGCATAGCAGCTGCAGCCCCCTAGATCCTAGATATGATAGTGATTTAGCTCTATCTAAACTCTTGGTGCATTTTAGGATAAGGATAGATTAGCCCTAGACGAACAAGGCTTTATATGGCAGGTGTTTGGTGGGAATTCTCCAAAAAAAAAAAATGCATGAACTCAAGAAATGAAATGGCCCATGCAGGTTTCGAACCTGCGACCTTCGCGTTATTAGCACGACGCTCTAACCAACTGAGCTAATAGGCCAGTTGCTGAGCGAGTTGAAATATTTTATATAAATAAAATAATATCTAAACTGAGTTAGAAAGAAAGGCCTGGGCTTTTTCAAGTTCGTTCTACCTTTGCTAATAATTGGGTATGGGGAAGGGGCTTGCTTCATTATTCTTTTGCATTTCATGCCTATCAAATTATCAAAAAAATCAATTTTATAAATAAAACAATTATTTCTATAAATTCCATCATAGCTTGCTAGGCATTAATTTTTTTTAATTGAATCCCTCGATCCAATTCATTGTAGTTTTTTTACAGGAGAATGCTAGCTTCTCATCAATGCACTGAAGAATCAATTGAAGAGTGGTTGATTTCATATATAGAATCTCATAGGAAAAAATTTTAGTTTAATTAGAACCCAATTAAAAATTGGTTGCTTTGTTTGGAAATAAATTGAGATATTATTTTCTATTATTATGTATGAGGTATATAAATTTAATTTCATAAATTTTCTATTTTTTTATACATCTATTTCGAATTTTAATTATTTTAAAACCCAAAGACACTGACCTTATGCAGTGATCCAGTCCAATTTTATGATTGTATATATCCAATAATTAAATAATGTAGCTATGATCTTTTTTTTTTTGTTATGTATTTACTCATCAATTTACGCATCAATAGATTCAGAAGACTTTCCTAGACAATTTTAATGGTGTATCTTTCATTTAATTTGCTGTATTTAGAAGCATAAATTCTCTTATGTCTCTTTTGTTTGCTGAAAAATAGATTTTTTTTGGAAAGTGATTTCCTTAGAAAATGAATTCATGAAAAATAAATTATTTTTCGATGTTTGGTAGTATCATGAAAAATAAATTAGAAAATACTTTCTAGTATTTGGTTGTCATGGAAAATAAGATGAAAAATAAATTGTTAATATTTTTTTAAGAAGTTTATTAAAATAATGAGAAACAAATTTTACAAATTAAAAGTTGAATGAGAATAAAATTAAAAAAACATCTAATTTCATAAATTATCTCAAAATAAAATAAAATAACAATCAAAATAATAGAGATAAAATCTAACAAATAAAAAAATTGAAGATGTTAAAATTAAAAAAAAATACAATTTCATAAATTATTTCAAATAATCAAATAACAATCAAAAGAATGAGGACCAAATCTTATAGATAAAAAAAATTAATTAAGAAAATGATAAGAGAAAATCAAATAAATGACTAAAGTTGATATAAAAATCAAATTCTAATAAGAGATGAAATTGAAAAAAAAAAAAGATTCAAAACAAATTATATAGCAATCAAAACTTTGAAGGCCAAATTTAATATAATTAGCAAATATCATGAAATTTCTAAATTTTCACAATTTCTGAAAAATATTTTCCTTAAAAAAAAAACTTTCCTGAAAATCAAGCTAAATTTTTTTTTTTTACTGGAAAGTGTTTTTCGTTGACTAATTTTTCTAATAATAAAAAACATAAAAAAAATTTTAGAAAATAGTTTTTAGAAAAAATAAACAGGCGTTAATTACTTACTAAAATCCTAAACTCGTAAAATTAAGAAAATAAATAAATCTTTAACCATGGAACTGCTCATTGAAATTATATATCTATAGTTAATTGTGAAATATTAGACAATCAAAGGTTGTGCATATAATATATGCAAAATGCAACAGGACACAGATGGCAATGGGTTACATCCACCTCAAAATATCCCCGCAAATGTTCAATATTGTAGTGTATATTAAATTATATATTTTGTCTGCTCTCCCCTTGATTTATTGAAGCAAAGGACAAGATGCTAGCACTTCCTAAAAATCATTTACACACAAAAATCAAAAATAATAATTACTACTTTATTACTTGTATATATTGTATTCAAAATATTGCCACTAAAAATCATGTTTTTTAAGGAGCATTTCCTCTTCCTGATCACCTAGCATATCGGCACCATGTTTTTTAAGGTTAACATGCTTGATACACACACACACACACACACACACACACACACACACACACACATATATATATATATATATATATATATATATATATGCTCTCATCCATCACATAATTATAACCGAGACAAGGGGAAAAACACCCTCAATATTTGATGCAAAAATCATATAATTATTCTTGTCCCGATACGATTCATTCACGTTCCTACATGGTAGGGTAGAAGTCCATATAATATGCCAAATACAATTTATGGCTACAGAGAAAAGGATGCCGTACGTATGGCTTCTACTACTTTTTCTCGAGGAGGAAAAAATATATTGCACACATATTTCTCATGAATAACATAACTTATTAAAAACTACATTACATAAACTTAGGTACTTGATGTGGATCAAATCACATGAATCCATCACAACAGTAAGAAATATATATTCAAAAAAAAAAAGTTGATGATAATAATCAAGGGGCTCATGCTCTTGATATCTTAAGATTGTGATAAGACGAAGCAAGCGCGCTCGCGCATATATATATATATATATATATATATATATATATATGGAAATCATTGCAGTAATTAACCTCTGGATGAATTAATTCTGAACCTTGATATGGAATCAGGTTGATAGCTCCAAGGCTCTGATCATTGGCGGCAATTCAGGCCAGGCATATTTTAGGAACAGTGCAGATGCTGCAGTGAGCCTATATTTCTATACCGGTTGCTGGGCAGTCTTGTGCTCCAAGGATTGATGCATCAAATATCCGTCTCTAATCTGACCTTTGAAGTCAGGACTAACGGAAACATTGCTCGGCGAGACAAGCTCCGGCTGCCTGACTTTTGAGGCATCCCTCAGTCGCTTTGCACACACAAAGTAGAGAATAAACAGAAGACATAAAGGGAAAAGCAAGAGCAGCACTAGCATCGTAATCTGACCGTGGATAGCAAAGTTCCGGTCACTTGACACAGGAAGCTCATCCTTCTGAGTGTGGACATCAGGGGCCAATGTAAGTACTGATGGTAATGAGCTAGCATTAGCCATGGAAATTATCCCTAGTGACCTTACTCCCTGACTGTAAGCTGTAGTGGGCTAGCTAGAGAGAAGGTTAAGGGTCTCAATTTGCTGGGATGTTGCCAAGAAAAAGAGGAATGACTTGTTATGGGTGGGACGGTGACAAGGAAATAGAGAAGGCTGAGCTGCCAATGATTTTTGTAATATTGAAATATGGCCCTTTTTAGACTATTCATGAGTTGTAGATAAGCATCTTTGCTCTCAATCACATGTAAGAAATCAGTTTGTGATTAATTGATAATTATGGGAAAAAGAATAAAAGACATTGTATCAAGGAATCTAATGAGACCAACTTCTTGCCAATTCAACCGCAGCTGTTATTGTTATAAGTGCCAGATTTTGTCCTCTCCATAATTATAGGATTAGTTCAAAATATTGCTATTAATTTGGATTGTAATTATCTTTCCGTTACACATATTTGAACTCCTGAAATTAAGATTCCCAAACTGTATAAATGTTACAATAAATGAATAAGAAAGTGTGAGTTGCATTACATAATATTGTAGTGTAAAGTTTCTATATGGTAGAGCTGAAAAATCTCTAATGAGTATTCATCCCTCCTACTGTTCTTCTATTGCTTCCTACAAAAAGCAACTACCACTGCACCTACCACCGATTCAACACACACCCATTATCATAATCAATGTTGCAACAACCATTAATGAAAAACTCATTCCCTCTACTTTTTCTCATTGGCATGCTCAATTTGAAGCCTTGCTCATTGGCTATGATCTTATTGATTTTGTAACAGGTACACACAAATGCCTTGCTATTGATGCACAAAACTTCACTGCATCTAAAGCTATGAATTCCCACTGGATTCGCCAGGACAAGCTTATTCTACATGCTATTCTCGCCTCCACCTCCACCTCCACCACTATTACCCCTCTTCTCTCTGCCTACAAAACATCAAATAAGGTGACACGACCAAAAGCTTGATGTCTTTTCCCAAGTGCAGGAGTGTCGAAGTAATAAATAACCCGGTAAGACCGGGGTCGAACCACAGAGAGGTTAATTGTATAAATTATAAATAACAACACAACAATAACAATAACAATAATAATAACAATAGTAGTACTAGTAATAGTAATAATAATAATAATACTCAGTACGTGGCGTTGTTATACCTGAGAATGATCTAAAAGATCGGGTCACAGGTTTCCAGCCTATATACTGAGTTTATGAACAGATAATAATAATAATAATAATAATAATAATAACAACAACAATAACAACAACAATAATAAAGAGAGAAGGAAGAAATTAATGAGAACTTTGAGTTGAAAGATTAATGTAAGGATTAAACAACGATAAAAATAAATGTCAAGGTTAGAGGATCCACTAATGGTACTTCAAACAAGTATAGTATAAACTCTTATTACTCAATTGGAAACCACACATAAAGGAGCTTCCAATCAGATTATAAATTGTTAACATGATTACATTAGTTATCTTATTCGAATAAAGCTAATACTTGTAAATGTTGGCAGACATTCATGATTATAACTTATGTTAACAACAAATCAAGTTCCTTTCATAGCTCAGGTGTCGGTTATACCATACAGTATGGGCTATGAAAGTACCAAGTATTTGTTGTACCAAGTGTTATACAACATAAATCTAGATTAACCATTTAACAAGCAAAGTATTAAAAGTGAACAAGATAACAAATATAAAACATGTTAGTATCCAACGTTAAGGTCCATGTTAAGTTTATATTATACTTATTCTTACACCATTAGTGTACCCTTTTCACCTTGACATAATTAACTTAGCTAAACATAATGAAAGTGTCGCACCCCCAAAAAATCCGGTTTTTGTTTTGCGACATTCGACTGGCGACTTTCGTTTTGTTCTGTTTTGCTGATTTGGTTCTTTGGAGTCGCCACCTAGTATTTTGGTCACTAGGAACCCTAACTGGTCTTTTAGAGATTCTAAGGCAAGGGACTGGTTGCGTAAAGGGAAGGTATTAGCACCCCTAGTACGCCCTACCTAAGGTAAGCTGCTTGGTGTTTGGTTTGCTTTGTAATTGCTATGGTGTTGGTATTTTCTAGGCTCGTCAATTGATTTTGGATAGAAATCTAAGGGGATTCCATGTGCTTTGAAAGCTCATTTTTCCCTTTAGTATTTCAAGAGTTTGCGACTCATAAATCGTGGGAAAAAAAAAATTAAAATTTTGAAATGTCCTCGATTATAATCAAGGCTTCTTTCAAGAATGTGTACGGATTTATTACTCCCAATAATATTTTGGATATTCATCCTTTTAAGGATTTCTTTATCCAAACATTAGCGGTGAATAATAAATAAATTTTCTTCCCCCAAAAAGATTTTTATAGTTTTTTTGGAATATTGGCCAATACCCTTTGGAGTTTTACAAACATGTTGTAAAATCCAAAAATGCAAGAAAATAATTTGTGTTTAAGAAATCTATGCGAAAACACACTTTCGAAGCTTCCAAAATATTTTTTTTAAAAAAAAAGAAATCAAAACATGTTAGAGTATTGGTCGTATGCAACACGCAAGAAAACATTTTTTTTTGTAAATATATTTTTTTCGACGAAAACGGGTATTTAAAAAAACTGAATTTGTATCCCCACGGTATCAAAATACAAACCAATATAAAAATCATAAAAAAAAAAAATGTGCAGGAAAATCCACAATATTCTTAAGGATATTTTTTTAGAATTTTTTGAAAGCAAACGGACATTTTTATCTTTGAAACTCTGGATGTTTTGACGAAAACCGGGTATTTTAAACACTGAGTTTGTGTCTCCACAATATAAAAATACAAACCAATGTATATAAAAAATATATATATGAAAAGGAAACAACAATATATTTTAAAAAAAAAAAAAAAAAAAAAAAAAACTTTTCGGATTTTTTTTAATATATATACATGCATAATATAATATAATAATAAAATATAATAATATAATAAATATATAAATATATATATTAAGTGGGCTGGGCCGACCCAACTAAACTGGGCCGGACCCAACCCTAAAAGGCGTTGGGCCGAACTTGGCCCAACAGGTACTGGGCCGATCTCGGCCCAACCGGTACTGGGCCGATCTCGGCCCAAAAACTAAATAACCTCGGTCTGGGCCGGACACGGCCTAGACCGCCGGATCGGGCCAGGTCCCTCTGGCCCGTACCACATAGTTCTGGGCCAGACACCATCTGGCCCAGAGAACTAAAAAAAAACAAAACGGGGGGGGATTATTTCCCCCCCCGCCTCCTGCATGCAGCATGATTCTGCATGCAGGAGGCAAAACTGATGCAGGTTTTTAAAAAAAATGCAGGGGGGGAAAGGAAGCGTACCTGGTGCGGTGGAGACGGTGGCTTGCTGGCGGTGCTGCGGTGGAGGCGGTGGCAGCGTCGTGGCTTACGGACGGCGAGTCAGGCGGCGCTACAGCTTTTTCCCACGGTTCGTCGTCGTTCACCCGGTTTGTTGCTTCTGCTTCGGTTTCCTGAGATTCCTATCGGCTTCAAATTTTCCCAAGCTTCTCAGTTTTGGGTTTTCGGTGGCTGTTTCTTAAGTTCTGTGGTTTCTCTCTCCTTCTCTCTCTCTTCGTTTTTTTCTTGTTCTCTTCGGGTTCCTCTTCTGTTTTTTTTTTCGTCCCCTCTCTCGGGTTCCTTCGGTTCTCTATTTATAGAACTAAACAGGCGTGGCTTCACCGTGGAGCCAAGGAGCGGGTCGAGGAGCGGCTGTCGGGGAGCGGCTATCCAGGCGGGCCTCCCTCGGCTTCGGCAGCGCGGCGGGTGGTCGGCCAGCGTCTTCTGTCGGTGGGCCACCGGCGTGGGGCCTCGGTCGGTTGGTGGTAAGAGGGACCTGCAAAACATAAAGAAAAACAAACTTTTCCTTCTTCCCTGCTGTAATGTTCGGGGGAAGAAGAAAGTGAACAGTGCCGTTCAAAACGGCACCGTTCGGTCTCTTGTTTTTTTTTTTTTTTTTTTTTTTTTTTTAATTATTATGCATGAAACGGCGTCGTTTTGGATAAAACGCGCCGTTTCATTTTAAAAGAAAAGGCGCCAGAACATTTTTTGAATCAGTCCTTAATCATCTTTGTTTAACTCAATTTCGTCCCTGCCAATTTTCGGTCCGTCCCCATAGTTGGCCGCGTTTTCCACTTTGATCCTTGGACTCTGATTTATGCAATTAAACCCCTAATTGACCAATAAACTTCCAAATTCTTCAATTAAGCCCCTGAATCAATTCCAAACAGCCCCCTCTATCTTTGCGCCTTCTCCAAATTGGTCCCTGGTTTCGGATTTTCACAATTAAGCCCCTAATTGGCCATTAAACTTCAATATTTATGCAATTAAGCCCCTGATTTGACCCAATAAATTCCTAAAAAATATATTTTGGCCCCAGAACTTAAATTTCTTCTAATTAAAGCCCAAATTGACTTAAAAATCAATTTTTCTTGCAATCAAATCTTCTATAAATTCAAAAACAAAATCCAATTAAATCCATAAACATCCAAATTTGGGCTTTTCTCCTCAAAATTCAAATTTTCCTTCTCAATAGGGCTTTCATCCTTCAAGAATATACTGTCAAAAATTCAATCCTTGTATTTTTAAATTCCTTGACCAATTTTCTGACTGTTTTCCGAGCGCTTCTACCTCCTGTTTATTTTTCTAACTCTTTTGGCTATTTATTTTATTTTTTCAGGGGGACCCAAAAATGGGTTACAACAGATGCCCCTCTTTATAATACTTACGGAGCATGGGTTTTGCGCAGTAAGTGTTATAAAAGATAAACCCAAAAACGGAACTCCCGAAACTGATCTGGTCGAAGCTTGATTGATCTGAAACTTTTGTCCTTTATAACAATCCTCCTTGGCCCAAAAAACCATGATCGAAACTTAGTCATCTCGAAATCTTATCCAGCGATCTCTGAAGTCTTATTTTAGTTTGATCAACATGGAAATCCATCGAGATCCTATCTAGTGATCTTCTTTAACCAGGAATCCCATCCGGCGATTCCTTTACTCATAACCAATACAAAAAATGTGTGTGTGGTCTCATTATGATGGGTGACCTGCCCGAGTGGAAAGAGAAAGAGTGGTCTCATTCTTTGGGTGACCCTACCCAGGGGAAGGATGGCCTCAATTATTATGGGTGACCTACCCAGGTAAAAAAAAAATGGAGAATGGTCTCATCTTCTTGAAATGGGTGACCTACCCAGAAAATATGGTCTCATTGTGATGGGTGACCTACCCAGAAAAATATGGTCTCATTGTGATGGTGACCTACCAGAAAAAAGAAGAGTGGTCTCATTGTGATGGGTGACCTACCCAGAAAAAGGGAAGAGTGGTCTCATTCTTTTGGGTGACCTATAACCAAGGGAAGGAATGGCCTCATTCTTAATGGGTGACTCTACCCAGATAAACAAAAAAAATGGAGAATGGTTCTCATTCTTATGGGTGACCTAACCCAGAGAAAAGTATGGTCTCATTGTGATGGGTGACCTGCCCGAGGAAAAAGGAGAGTGGTCTATTGTAATGGTGACCTACCCAAATAAAAATATGGAGAAAATGGTCGCGTTGTAATGGGTGACCTACCCAGAAAAATGTTGGTGGACGTGGGCTCAAAGGCGCACTCGAAAAAGAGGTAGGGTTTAGAAAACGCACTACCCAAGAAGTGAGGGCTCAAACGGCGGCACTCGAAAAAGAAGTAGGGTTAGAAAACGCACTACCCAAAGAAGTGAGGGCTCAAACAGCGCACTCGAAAAGAGGTAGGGGTTAGAAAACGCACTACCCAAGAAGTGAGGGCTCATACAAGCGCACTCGAAAAAGAGATAGGATTTAGAAAACCACTACTGAGAAATGGTGATGAAACCCTGATCTGACAAATGTTGAAAGCAATGTATCATGGTTAATATGCATGTATGTTTTTGTTACTATCTTGGAACATAGGTCCCCCTTTCGTCGTAAACCTCTTCGCTCTGTTTTCAAAGCTTTTCTCATGAACCGAAATATCCATTCGTATCCTTTTAGTAAAGAGATCTCTGGTTCCTTATGGGGCCCTTTCTTGCTCCATTGAGTTTTTGTGCCAAAGGAAAAAATTGGTTTTGTTCATGAAAACTGAACTTTTTAATGCAATTAGCAAATTTTATAAAAGATGCTTTTCTAGAAGTTTTTTATTATGATACCCTTTTGCTGTTTTGGTTCACTATGGACCCCTATGTGCACTTCGTGCACTTCTTGCCCCTAGTGTGGTGTGCAAATATATGTCAGATTTTGATTTGGTTCTTCCAATTGATGGAGTCATCTCCTTAGTCATGCCAAAAAAAAGTTTCTTTTAAGTAAAAGATTTCAAATGCATGAGATCATGCCGAAACTTTTTTCTTTTATTGACTGAAATTATGAAAAATACATCAGGCGTAGGTTATTTCGTTTACAGAGTCGGAATTCAACAGGCCTAGCTAGATCTTTTCCATCCATTCTAGACAGTAACAAAGCTCCTCCTGAGAATGCTTTCTCACCACGTAACGGCC